>NC_061117.1:141956854-142130415 GCF_002878395.1 Capsicum annuum | reverse complement strand
AGAGTAATAAACCAATAAACTGTCTCTTAATTTTTTGAATTAGAAAATTAAAATTGGATAACTTTTTTTAATATAATAAATGATTGTTTTATTTATTATTTTTACAGGAGTATTGGACAAGTAGAAGTTGAGGGAGTCTAGAAACCTAACATTGGAAGCATCAACTCCATTGATTCGTCCAAACCTTACCTTTTTCCTATATTTAAAAAAAAAAAAAAAAAACAAGTGAAATAGTTTATTGATTTCTCTGTGTGAGATTCTTTTTTCCTGCTAATCGAATTGTTGACTAAAATTAATATTACATTAGCTTGATTGTATGTATGAGGGGGGTGAGAGATAAGGAGTGAATTTAAGGGATTTAAGTAATTACTTTGGAATTTTTGTAATTTCTTTTCCAATATGAAATTTTATATAATAAGGTAAAGTTACCTTGTGTATATATGTAAAAATTACTTATTTTTAATTCTTTTTCTTTCTCATTGAAGCTCAATTATAAGTACAATAGAATCACATTTTTGAACAAAGTATGCAAGATTTCAAATATAATCACTAAACAATTATGATTTAAAATAACTAATATCGTTTTATGATCATTATTTACAAAGAAGAATGAAAACTGAATATCTAAATAATGCACCTAAGTCCTAAAACCTCTATGTACAACTACATAATTTTTTCTATTTATATGAAGCAATATCAATGTAGTGCAAAAAAATTCTTAAATAAATATAAGTAAGAAATAAGATAATTTAGTAAAATTATTATCTAATTAATACTGTAAGGGGTATGCAAAACAAATCATGACAAGTATAAAAAATGAAGGAAATATATGTTAAGACCGGATATAAAATAGGTGATGTGGCATATCTCTTTTTTTATTTGTTATTTTTTTCATCACATTTATTTTTTTGTATACTTAAAAGCTCATAAAGTTTGTAATTAATAAATTGCAAAAATAAATGAAGAAATGAAGACTCATAGTATGGATGTCAGTTACAAACAAAATTAAGAATTTATGAAGGCAATAAAGATATGTTAGTGTGATCATCTTTCTTTCTTTTAGGAGTATTAACTATGTGTATTAATGTGCTAAAAGTGGGATATAAAAGGAACTCATTCATCTCTTTCTGATAGTGGCATATTTTAATTGGTTATTTTACTTCATTTTTAAGTATTCACACACCTTCTTTGCGTGTCTATACGCATAGTCAAAATTTTGATTAAAATAGTGTATTTACAACGATTTAGGTAAGTTTCGTGGGATAATAGGTCGCTTATATAGTTTAGGTGTCTTTTTGAAAAAGTCAGACAAGTTCAGGGGGTACTTTATGTATTTTCTGATAATTCTATTTTATTTCTAGCATATGAACTTCTATTATGGTTTAACTAAAATTTATTCTGATCTTTTGTTGATTATATATTTTGTTCGATATCAATTTAGAATTTGAGATTCATGAAAATTAATTATTACTGAAAATTATTTGAATGCAACAGAAAATACAAAATAACAAGATGCAAATCAATGAGATTAATTAGTATGTTTAAGGTAAATCATAATTAATAGTTTTGATATTACAAAATCATGTGAGTATAAATTTTTTGTCTTCATATTTTACTTTCAGTTTGAAATGTGAATGAACATATAATTTAGTTGTCACAGTTCCTCGAATTTAAATATATATAAATTATCTTTTGAAATACAAACCAACTATACAAACATACTTTGTGATTATTGTAGTATTCAAGTAATTAAAATATATATATATATATATATATATATATATATATATATATATATATATATATATATATATATATATATATATATATATATAAATTTAAGGAGGTTCTATAATCGCGCGTAGTGTGAAAAAAATTTCTAATTTTACAATATTCAAGGCTTAATTTTTTGTATATCTTTTAAAGAAATATTCTAAAATGGCTCAAAAATTTCTTGTCAAAATTTTTGTGTTTCTTCAAATACGATATCATTTTTTATTGGTCTGCTTGTACTTGCATCCAACCTATGGTTCTATTTATTAATTTTGAGATGATTCCATTTGTTAATTTTTTCTAAATTTTTAAATTATTGTAAGTTGTGTTAGCTAGATTTTTCACATTTTTGAATTGTAAATAAGGGGTGCTAGTAGAAGGAAAAAGAGGATGAATGAGTTTGAAGAAGATGAGAAAAAAATCAACATAAAGGGGGTAGGGAGAAGGGTTTGCAGAACAAGAAAGGGGGTGATGGGTGTCGAAGAAGAAGAGGATGGGGTGGGGGCAATTTGCTTTTTATTTTACTATGTATATACAAATTTGTGGGGTTATTTTTTAAAAAAATAAATTTTTAGACTTGATTTTGATGTGGCACTAATATGTCAATTATATGACGCGTGTGTGGTTCCTTTCTGTTGTGCAACTGGTATGAGCTGCGAAGGGGGTACTATTAATTCAGTTTAAAGTTATTTATGGGGGTAAATAAATATTTATTAAATTAAACGTCTAAAATAAGTTGTGCGAACAAATTTAAGGTGAAATGATATCTTTTGTCTTATGCTAACACTAACATATTTTCTACATCATACAATTAATGTATGTGGAATAGTATTTTTAATATGCAGAATATTTACTTTTAATATGTTTAATATCTATTTTTAATATGTGAAGTATTTATTTTTCATGTCATATAATTAATTATATCATTTATATCATGTCAACTTGTGAGTCTAATAGAAATAAAGCTGTGTCTGGTATTATGTTCAATGGGAACATAATAAAATCCAAATATCTAAATGAAATTTTTAGATAAGTTTAAGATCTATATATGTGTTTGGCCTATAGTCTTAAATACAATACGTAGAAAGTTAAAATAAAAGGAGTGTTAGTAAAAAAAATCATTGTCCTACAAATTTTATCAACAAATAAGGCACCCAGAATTAGTTAGTGTGAGAATTTTACACATTTATGGAAGCTGTATGTACTATTCTCTTCGTTTTATTTTAGTCGGCTCTTTTTTAAAAAATATTTATTTTAATTTAATTATTTTTTTATAAAATCAAGATAATTTTATTATATTTTTTTAATATTATTCTTAATATTAAATAATTAAATAAAATGTATTTATTTAAATTTATATTTTTAATGCATAATTAATAGGATTATTTTAGTGGAATAAATTTCTATTAAATAATTTGTGAAGGAATGTTAAGTCAAGGGATGTTAAGTCAAGGCCAATTAAAATGAAAGGAGGGAGTCTATATTACGTTACTGATACACGCCAAAGCTGCATGCTGCAACCTGCAAACACTTGCCATTAATAAAAAGGAATAGGTAGCAGCGTAATCAGAACCATGAATTACTTCTCCATTTCCCTCCTTCTCAAAATTCCCTTCCACCTCCAATGGTACGACGTCGGAGATCTGAACAACTTCCGTTTCCGGCATCAACGGCGAGTCCCCGCAAACCCAGACGCTACAATCTAGAGTACAAAGGGAACGATGATGACTCATGGTACAGCGTAAGAATCGTAATAAAAGGCAAAAAAATGACTGTCAAGTACAAAGGATATCCCAAGAAATTTGACGTGGTTTTTGACTCTGGAGAGTTTAAGAGTAAGGAGGAAGTTGATGAAATGGTTCGGAGGTTTAGGTCTGTGTCGCCGCAACTGCAGGATAGTGAATGTGGTAGGCTTAAGGAAGGCATGGTTGTTTGTGTGGGATGTAATGCTTTTGGTGGGGAAGATATGCTGTTCTACGACGCTGTTATTGAAGCGGTGAGTTTTAAATCGCCGTAAGTCCTTGTTTCTATGCTATTTCCTCTGTTTTATGCGAGTATTTGTAGGAGTTTTGCCATTAAAAAAAAATCACTTTATTTAGAATTTTCAAAATTGGCATTGCAGTTGTGTTTGTCACAAAAAAAAAAAAGAACTTTTAAAAAGTGAAAACAGTGTTTTAGCTGTTTTCCAGAATTTTCACGGCCAAACACTAACTATCAAATAAAGTGAAAAAAATTTCCCGGACAAACGGGTCCTAAGTTAATGTTTATCGCAGCTGTAAAAGAATGCTATGGTGAAAATCCATTTTTAATTTAAGTTTGACTTATAATTTGGACATGAAATTTCAAGTTTTTTGAAAAAAAAATTACTACCTCGTTTAAAGAAGAATGACTACTTTGACTTGCACAAAATTTAAGAAAATAAAAAAAATTTTGAATGTTGTGGCCTTAAATTAAAATTGTATCAAATCTATCAAAATGTCATTTAATCTTGTGGTCCTAAACATTTCACGTGGAAAGTTGAAATTAAAGTATTACACAAAAAAAGAAAGAGATTATTCATTTTGAAAGAGACTAAAAAGGAAAGTAAATTATTCATTTTGAAACAGAGGGAGTATATATTTGAAAACTATCTAAAAAGTACGATAAGTCATTGACAATTCAAAAGTTTTAAAATATATATAAAGAAATTACGGTCAAAAATAAATTTATTTGAATCTCAAAATCGAAAAAGTGTGACATAAATTGGGACAGAGCTCAGAGGGAGTAACACTTTATGATTTAGTCCAATTAAGTATTCTTTTGTTTAAAATGAAATTCAAAATCTGGCAGTAAAAGAGTTGCTGTTCAGATTTATCATAATACTTCTTCCAGAGGTTATGCAAATATTTCTTCATTATAACAACAACAACAACAAATCCAGTGTATTCCCACGTAGTGGGGTCTGGGGGGTAAGATGTACGCAGTCCATACCTCTACCTCTGAAGAAGTAGAAAGGCTGTTTCCGATAGACCCCCGGCACGAGGCACGAGATACCACACAAACACATAGTAAAGCACAACACAAGATTACATAACATAAATACGGCACCCATAAGTAATATAAAACAGAGGAAAGCACACAGATTCGTAATAAAACATGGAACACGGACTCATAACAGGAATAAAACCCCCACCAAGTAATTCCCTACACTAGCGACTCAAACTGGCCCTCGTCCTCTGCCCTAATCCGCGTCCTCCAGACCTTCCTATCTAGGGTCATGTCCTCGGTGAGCTGTAACTGCTCCATGTCCCGCCTAATCACCTCACCCCAGTACTTCTTCGGCCTACCCCTACCCCGCCTAAAACCATCCAACGCTAGCCTCTCACACCTACGGACCGGGGCATCCACGCCCCTCCTCTTCACGTGTCCGAACCATCTCAATCGGGCTTCCCGCATCTTGCACTCTACTGGAGTCACCCCAACCTTCTCCCGGATAGTCTCATTCCGAACTCTATCCCCTCTAGTCAGCCCACACATCCAGCGCAACATCCGCATTTCTGCCACCTTCATTTTTTGGATGTGGGAGTTCTTAACTGGCCAACACTTCGCTCCATACAACATGGCCGGACGGACTACCGCCCTGTAAAATTTGCCTTTAAGCTTGGGCGGCACCTTCTTATCACACAGCACCCCCGACGCGAGCTTCCACTTCATCCATCCCGCCCCAATACGGTGTGAGACATCCTCGTCAATCTCACCGTTACTCTGGATCACGGACCCGAGATACTTGAAACTCTCCCTCTTACATACCTCCTGTGATTCCAGCTTCACTACTACCTCATTCTCCCGCCTCACGTCATTAAACTTGCATTCCACATACTCTGTCTTGCTTCTGCTCACCCTGAACCCTTTAAACTCAAGGATTTACCTCCACACCTCTAATTTGTCACTCACACCCCCTCGAGTCTCATCTATCAGAACTACATCGTCTGCAAAAAGCATACACCACGGCACCTCCCTTGAATACGCCGCGTCAACACATCCATCACCAACGCAAACAAAAAGGGACTAAGAGTAGATCCCTGATGCAACCCTGTCAGGACAGTGAAATGCTCTGAGTCTCCTCCCGCCGTCCTCACCTTAGTTTTCGCTCCATCATACATATCCTTGATTGCTCTGATATATGCCAGCGGTACTCCACTCACCTCCAAGCATCTCCAAAGCACCTCCCTGGGGACTTTATCGTAGGCCTTCTCCAGGTCGATAAACACCATGTGCAGGTCCTTCTTCCTTTCCCTATACCGTTCCACCAACCTCCGTACCAGGTGAATTGCCTCCATCGTCGAGCGGCCAGGCATAAATCCAAACTGGTTTTCTGAAATAGACACTATCCGTCTCAGCCTCACCTCGACCACTCTCTCCCAGATCTTCATAGAGTGACTCAATAACTTAATCCCCCTATAGTTATTGCAACTCTGGATGTCCTCCTTATTCTTATAGAGAGGGATCATGGTACTCCACCTCCAAGCCTCGAGCATCTTTGCCGTCTTGAAGATTTCATTAAACAATCCAGTCAACCACCTTACACCAGCCTCTCCAACGAACTTCCAAAACTCCACCGGTATCTCATCCGGCCCCGTCGCCCTACCCCTTCGCATTCTGCGTCAGAATATCTATTAATAGAGAATTGTGCCTATATTATGCTCTTTTTGTCCATAGATTTTGAAGTTGATAGTTGAAAATTGAAAATTTGGGTTTTTGAATTGTGATTTGGAACTTGAAGTTGTGTATGGACATGCACTTTACCTGAAACTTGATAAATCTAGTCTTTGAAGTTGTGATTTTTGAAACTTGAAGTTGTGTTTAGACATGCATTTTACTATAGACTTGAAAACTGATTTTTTAAAATTGTGATTTTGGAACTTGAAGTGCTGTCTGGACATGCTTTTTACTTGAAACTTGAAAATTCGAGTTTTTGAAGTTGTGTTTAGACATACATTTTACTTGAAACTTGAAAATTTGAGTTTTTGAAGTTGTGATTTTGGACCATGAAGTTGTATTGGACATGCATTTTACTTGAAACTTGAAAATTTGAGTTTTTGAAGGTGTGATTTTGGAACATGAAGTTGTATTTGACATGCATTTTACTTGAAACTTGAAAATTTGAGTTTTTGAAGTTGTGACTTTTGCGACTTGAAGCTGTGCTTAGACATGCATTTTACTTGAAACTTGAAAAATTGAGTGTCTGTTGTTGTGATTGGGAAAGCAGAAAGTTGAACTATATGTTACTTGAGAAGTGACTGCAGAAACTACTGAATTGCTTCAAATTTAACCCTTCCTTTGTTTTGGTAGATACACAATGTGGACCATTCATTTAGCAATAGAGAGGAGTGTTTATGCACCTTTGTGGTATCTTGGCTTCACGGTCCAAAGAAAGGACAATTAACCTCTACCAGAATTGAAGGCATGTGTATCATAGAAAGTGTTGCTCAAGTTGGTCCTAAAATAGCTCCCTTCTTGAAATTGGTGAACCAGAATCTTGGAAAATCGTCTTGTATGTTGACTTCTGCTTCGAAGTATGAGATTTCTGCATCTGAAGGATCATCTTGTGAAAATGGAGGCAGTAATTTGTCTATTATTTCATCATTTGAGGCAAGTTTTCACTGTATAATGTTCATAAATTGGGATTGGGATGCATGAACTTAAAACATATCTGCTTCCTTGTTTCCACAGGGAATAAATAGTGCAAAGAGTATTGTTGATGTGACAACAGGAGGTTTGCTTTGAAACTCCGTAACTTGTTATGATGCAACACTTTCAGCTTTCCTGAACTTTTTCCTTGTGAACTGCAGCAACAAACAGTATATATAGCAGGCTTTGGGAAGATGACAAAGATCTTGGAGGTCAATGTCAAAGTTACCATCTTATGCTTATTGAAAACTTGGAGAGGAATTTATTACCATCATCATTTAGGAATTTTATATATGAGCATACTTCTGTTTCAGTGCAAGCATACATTTTACCAAGTCTGTCTATGCCATATGCGAGAGGTATTCTTGTGGTAGATTCTGAAGATACGCGTCAGAAGATACTCCAGTTTTTGGATAGTCTAACCCACCTCATTGTGTCCTCAACTGGAAGGTATGCCTTATGCATTCAATCTCTTAAATAAGATGTTTATTCTTAATTTGGGGTGTGACTTTTGTTCTCTTTTCTCATTATAGTGTCTTCATTGTCATTGTATAGTTTTTCATCTGATGCTAAAACCGGAAAACTCTAAAAGTCTTTGCTATACTTTTGTTCTATACTATTTCTATTTGAACAAGGCTTGTGAATTGTGATAGACCATAATATTTCTCTAGCTACACTGATACCAAACGGTCCAAAGATGGCTCAAAAGAGCCCACAAAACGTCACAAAATAGTCCACTAGAATAGGCACAAAACGGCAACAAGAAAGCAAAACTAACTTAAGAGATAATGGATAAATAACTTGACATAAAGAAAACATGTAAGATAAAAACTAAAGAGTATATTAAGCTCAAAAACCCCTACAAACATGTAAAACTAACACCAAGTTCTTACGTTGACACAAGAGGGACTTTTCCTACTCTAAACACCAACGTATCAAGCCAACAATCCAACAAGAGTGATTCCACACTCAAGTTGAAACCTAGTTTCGGTTTTGTGCCTCCAAAGGGAGAGGACTTGTGTTTTTTTGTGTCTTATGACTTACAACATCATCAAAAAACTAACTAATGAAACCCTACAAGGTTCTATATATAGTGTATTAAAAAATAAAGTGAAAAATGGCCAAAAGGCCCCTCAAAGAGTGGGGCGCCCATCAAGTGTATGGTGTGGACTGTTTTGGTGCCCTTTTAAGCCCTTCTTTCACACTTCAACAATGTCTTAGCTCGGGTGGACTCTTGACACACTCGTACACCTCCATCATCGTGGTCGTGCTTGTATCATCCTCCCCTTCTTGAAAAGGATTCGACCTCGAATCCAAACCTTGCAAAATCAAAGAAGAGACAAACAACCATACTTCCTCATGGCGTGAGGGTTAGGGTTAGCAAAATAAACACATCAACATGTCATGCCGAGGTGGGACAAATTTGAAGTATATCCAAGGGTCCTTTATGGTGAACATGAAAAGCTTAGTACAAATGGCGCAAAGGAAGTGACTAGGATAAACACCAAGAAATAAAGAACATAGGCCGATACTACTCCTACCATACTCTAAGATGGCACCGGGATCAAAGGGTAGAAGTAACCAAGGACTAGGTCTCGGCCACTCTCACTTTCCCCTAAGGTGTCTTCCTCAAAATTAGGCACACCCTCTAGATCACTAGTGGAAATATCATGAGCACAAAGGGGGTAGAGAAAGGTGTCACTCAAGCCAACTTCAGCTATGGTCTCCTTATGCATGTACTCACTAGTTTCAAGTCCATCAACACTAGTATACTTAACATAGGAAACACATAAAGAAGAAGTAGATGGAATTTCTAAGCATGCACCACATTCTCTTTCAAGAGAGTAATCCCCATATAGATATAAATCACCTTGGGCAGCAAAGGGATCGCACACTAAAACATTATCACAAGAACAATCACATTTCGGGTTTCCTAAACATTCAAGCGATTCAAGGTCATCTTCACTTGATTGACTATTCCTTTCCAAGACTACACATTCCCTACTCTTAAGAGTACTCTCATCTTCCAAGAAGAGATTTCCATCTTGAGGAGGAATGTTGTCACGCCATAGTAGGTTAACATATAGGCTATAGCCTTCAAGACAAGTCACACCATCATTCGCACCACTAGGTTCATTAGGAGTGAATGTACTGTCTTCAAACAAGATATTATGCCTAAAGAAAGTAGAATCTACCCTAGGGGCAGATTTAGAATACACACATTTACTCTCTGAAGAACAACCATCAAGTTCCAAAGAAGTTTCAAACACATGATCATCCCAATTAGCGAGACAAATATTAGATTCCTTACCATAATACATGCTCTCGGATTCACTCCCATTTTCAATTACATGATTTCCATGATCAAAACTATCGATAAGGCGTTCATCATGCATCATGCTCAAAGAATCATGCCCTTCTATACTAGGCAAAACCGCAACTACATCCATTTGGCTACTACTAGCCACACCATAACATTCTAAGTTCATAGGAGTGTAGGGGATAGCGTTTTTACCTTGTAGATATGAGGTATAACTGTCATCTTGACATGTGTCCATGCAGCCCACGTGCTCCCTTTAGCCTACCATATGATCCAACCTTTCATTTGTCATAGCCAAGTATCGAGAAATAATGTCAAGGTGGGCCAAAATGGCACCTGTAACATCATTGCCCAAGGTTGGAGAGGTTGAAGCCGCGGGTTCCATTGCAATTGTACCTACAAACAAAACAAACTCAAGAAACAAAAAAAAATAATTAGTTCACAAACTCCTCACCATACTCTCTCTCACGTCTTGATCATCTCACACTTGGTTTCACAAGTGTTGCAAGTCAGCTTGTAGTTCGTGATGAGTCGAGCGGTGAGTATACTCCTTGGTCGGAATGGATTCCTTGCTTGAAGACTCAAGAAAGTAATGTCCGAACTTGAACCAAAAAATACTACAATTCAAAAACAATAAAAGCACAAAAAGTAACGCTAACACGAAGAAACGTATTCATAAACTAATTTACAACTTAGTAGGTAGTTACTAGTTGCCAATTAGTATAAGAATCAACAAAAAAAAGAAACTAAGAATCAACAACAAGAAACTAATAATCCAAGATTTTGAGCCCTAAGTTTCGGTATTGTACGGAAATTGGTGATATGGCGGTCTAAGATTGGTTGCGGTTTTTGAAAGGTTCTTATTTTTCCAACTTTGAAATTTTGGTTCAATTTTCAATTCTTGAAGAAGTGTATTTCAGCCTTGGGGAAGAAAACATCAAGGTTGGAGCCCTTTTTCACATTCAAAAAGGTTTGACTTGTCTTACACCTTTTGGGCAAGACACCTTTTTGAAAGGTTGGTGGCCCTTTCCTCTTTTGGACAACTAGAAAAGTATTCTTTTCCTCTTTTGGTACCAAGTCTTTTGTAGATATTTTTATCCCCTTTACCTTACCTTTTGGTAGGTCTTTGGGATTTGTTTTCAAGACTAACAAACGCTTCACTTCTTTCTACTTGGCTTTTGGATCAAACAACACTATTGAAGAGCCTTTTTGCAACTAGACATGAAGATGGTCTAAAGTTTGAAAATCTAGCCTCACATTGAACCTCCACCAATAAACAACACCTTTTCAAGCTTAAAAACCCACAACAAAATACCAATAACACGAGTTCAAGCCATACCTTCAAGTTTCGGTCCACACAACAACACCAATAATGTTCAAATTCTTGAATCCGCCAACAACAATACCACACAAAGGTTCAAGCTCACTTGGATCTAGACTCAAGGTGTTAGAGAAGAAGAAAACTAACACAAGAAACACTCAAAACAAGCAAAAGACACCTAGATCTAGACACAACATTCTGCCAAGACAACAGAACAACAAGGACTCACTTCTCGGCCAAGAACACCAACACGTAGAACACTTTTTTTCTGAATTTTCTATCAAACGAGCCCAAGATTGGTCTTGTGGAAACAAAATCAACCTTAGCTCTGATACCAAATGATACCAAACGGTCCAAAGATAGCACAAAAAAGCCCACAAAACATCACAAAATAGTCCACTAGAATAGGCACAAAACGACAACAAGAAAGCAAAACTAACTTAAGAGATAATGGATAAATAACTTGACATAAAGAGAACATGTAAGATAGAAACTAAAGAGTATATTAAACTCAAAAACCCCTACAAACATGTAATCTAACACCAAGTTCTTACGTTGACACAAGAGGGACTTTACCTCCTCTAAACACCAACGTATCAAGCCAACAATCCAACACGAGTGATTCCACACTCAAGTTGAAACCTAGTTTTGATTTTGTGCCTCCAAAGGGTGACGACTTGTGTTTCTTTGTGTCTTATGACTTACAACATCATCAAAAAACTAACTAATGAAACCCTACAAGGTTCTATATATAGTGTATTACAAAATAAAGTGTAAAATGACCAAAAGGCCCCTCAAAGAGTGGGGCGCCCATCAAACAATCCAACACGAGTGATTCCACACTCAAGTTGAAACCTAGTTTCAATTTTGTGCCTCCAAAGGGAGAGGACTTGTGTTTCTTTGTGTCTTATGACTTGCAACATCATCAAAAAACTAACTAATGAAACCCTACAAGGTTCTATATATAGTATATTACAAAATAAAGTGTAAAATGACCAAAAAGCCCCTCAAAGAGTGGGGCGCCCATCAAGGGTATGGTGTGGACTATTTTGGTGCCCTTTTAAGCCCTTCTTTCACACTTCAACAATGTCTTAGCTCGGGTGGACTCTTGACACACTCGTACACCTCCATCACCGTGGTCGTGTTTGTATCATACACTACCTGTAGTTGGGCTTAGAGACTAGTTTTTAATTTCATTTCTTGCCTCTAGACAGATTATGAGCTCGAAAGCTAATGTTTTCAACAAATGATCATGTTTACCGTAGATCAAACTTGACAAGTACATACAATTTTTGTGTCAGATCTGCTCAGGAAAGCTTCCATGATAAAATGGTCTTGACATCTGGATATTCTGGGTGTCGTACCTTCTCTAAGCAGGCAACGATGTAGAATTTTCTCAAGCATGCCATCTTCTGACTTCTTTATTCATTTCTTCTTTTTTCTTAAAGATTCTTTTTGTTTTGCAAAAACAAATGTATTATGTCCTATGTTGCTCGGACTCTTCAAAAATGTCAACGGGTGTGTGTCGGATTCTCCAAAAGTAGTATATTTTGGAGAATCCAACAAGATGCGGCATATCGAAAGTGAAGAGTCTGCGCAATTTAGATTATGGCATTCTATCTTCCACTGCCTTGTGATTTGAACTTCACACTGCTGTTATTTCAATTATCTTCACCCCCTGTTGTAGGCCGTTTGTGTACTTGTCTGTAAAACATAAATCTCTCTCTTTTTCTAGATTGAGTTTGGTCGAAGTGATGATATTGGCTGATGTAAGGTGTTCTGAAACAGAGTCACCTCAATAATATTTGATATTTTATACATACCTCTCCCTTGTCCCTGGAGGGAGGAGGGCTCCAGTCACCCAATGCCTAAAAATAAAAGATGTTCTAGGTGGTCGAGTCTAAGGCAATCTTTATGTATTTGAAATTTTGAACTCTGGAAGACATGTACACCATATTCTGAAACTAGTTGGAACTGTCTTGGAACATGCTTTTGGAGTCGATGCATGGTTTCATTTGCTAATTTCCCATCTCTGGTACCGTTTAACAACAGTACTTTATAAAGGATTGCTTGAATATTATGCATTCTTGACTACCATTTCCATACTTCTCTGTAACTACAGTTGAAAATTTTGTTATCTTAGATACTGCAATATCAGTTTTTGAGATAAAATACGTTAGTGTAGAAGCAGAGTTCATAGGTATGAATTCAACTTCCTTTTGCCTCAAGTCCTGTTTAATGCTGCTTCCTTTTGCCATGGGTCTGGAATTCCTGGTTTTTTTATGTATTTCAAGATCCTCAAACCTCTCCAAGTAGTTCTAGAATGTAATAGACTCAATGTGCTGCCAATCAAGAGGGCTTCTAATACGCACAATAGACAACCTGACAATGATCAATGTCTCCAAATAGATGAACTTTTGGTGCTGGTAATACTTTCCCATTTCACAATAGTGATTCCATGAAGCAGTTAAGCAATTTTTGGCACTCTATTATTTTTGTTATTCAGAGTCTCTATTTGACAATAAAGTCACCCTTACTGCCACTCTACAGAACGTGCACGAGATTTTGAATTGATTTGCTCCAATCCCCTGATATCTATGTGGTACTGAAGCACTACACCGTGTTTAGGTGACACTTTGGTTTCTAAGCTGTTTTAAGTCACTAGTGATTTAGGTAATCAAGATCTTCTAGTAATCCTCTCCAAATTTGTGCCAGAACTACAGAACCTGCTGCTATTAATGCAAACAATCAAGACTTTCATTCTTGTGCACACATCTTCTAGATTGTAAATAAGCTTGAGAATCATATGTTTCTTATTTTTCTTTCACAGGCCATTGGTTATAACTGAAAGAAATTTAAGGCATGGCATGATTAAGATGTGGTCAGGAAGCTACGAACCTCAGGTAAGATTTTACAACTGTATAGGTTACATTTGAACAGGTTGTAAGGCCTCAAAGGATCCACCTTTCCTGGATGTGGCAGCATTTGGCAAATGAAAAACATCAGTAGGAAATATAGGTCATCATTGTGAGGAAGTTGTGCTACTTAGATGCGTTAGAAAAAGAGGTTCAATACCATAACGAAATGCTTTGTCTCAGTATTAGTTGGATCAAATGAAGAAGAGCAAAGTCACAGTGGCACCTGTGGAATAAATTGCCAACCCCTGAATCAAAATCATGCATGAACAAGCTTAATTTATTGGTCAATTTCTATCCATACTTGCAGTATCCTCCTGGGTTATTTACATGGAATATCATTTTGTTGATCTTTGCCCAAAGTCACATGCACTTGAAATTTGGTGGTGTCTCCTAGAAAAGTTGCTCTATTGCAGTTCCTCAAAGTTGATCTCCCTAACCCCATCTGAGGTTCTTGTCTTTACGTAGGATATGTGTGTAGGAACAAGTTTGGACAAAGATCTGATGGTGGTCCATTCAGGAACAGAAGCTTACGAAACAGCAAAGCAGTTGAAAGATTTATTTCAAGAGTTCACGAGTCATCAACGAGAGCTCTATAAGAAGTTCTCTGTGGAAGAAATGACGATTTTGCAGGAACAGCAACAACAACAGCTCAACCAGATCACAGATGTGTGAAAGTATATGTTTAATGTAGTGGTATATTGCCCGTGCATATTTTGGATGTTAGAAGCATCAGGCTTTTTATATATTCTATCTTTCACCTCCCCTGATTAAAAGCTAAATCTGGTAAAGTCATGTTACTGAACTTCAGAATATCTCTTTTAACAAGCTTGTTATATATATACCAGATATCTGAACCTGTGCAAGTACGGGCTCAATATATGTTATATTTTCTTCTATGTTATAGTGTAAAGCGGATGCAATTTGAGAAGTCAGTTGTTTTTTTGTTTTAATATAATTTTAAATATTTTAAGTTGTTAATTGTTATGGTTTGTGGTCTTTACATAATTTTAAGAGTATGTTTCAAATTTTAAGTCATTCAAATTTTTGTGTATCTTCCAGATTTATTAATTTGTTAATTATTGTGATCTATATTACTTTTTAAATAAAATTTAAATAATGTAATATTTTTTTCTTCAATTTATGTGATATTAATAAAATTTGCTATTTGAGGAGTCAGCTAAATTTTTTCATGTTGTCTACATATTTTAAATGTTAATTATTATAATTATAGTATTATTTACATAATTTTTAAATATATAACAGATTAAAATAAAAAATAAAATACATGTGTCCTACTTTTGCATGAGGTTGAAATAAATTTGGCTACAAACTTTACCCTTTTAGGTTTACCTTTCCATTTTTACCTTCAATTATCAGTCAGACAAGTCATGGCAAAGTTCCTCTTCTGTCTCCCAATTTGTTCTGGTGTTCTTCTATTGCCTCTCCTTGCTTATTACACTTCTAATTTGTTGATAATTAGAATTTAGGTATTCAAAATATATTCACTTTTGTTCTATTTGTTGTTGGTGTTGACAATTCGGATAGTTTAAATTCAATGTGTTTCGATTGTTACTTAAATTTTATTGTATCATATCATTAAATTCATTGTTAAATAATGATAAAAAGTTCAATTCTCTGATATGTGATATTATATAATTATAAAAAATAATATAACCTATTTAAATATTATATTTATTAAAACATATAATACGATATATTATGAAACCATACGTAACAACTCTCCAAATGAGTTGTATAGTCTTATAAAGATGGGCAAAATTTAGAAATAGCATACTCAAGAGCCTAGTTACTAGTTTTATAGCAACAATTTCATAATTACATTTTATAGCAACTTATATTTTGTATTTTTTAAAAATGTTGCTGTAAAAATACATCTACAATAAATTTACTGTCCTTAAGTAACTGAAATTAGTTGAGCTATATATGGTATAATTACCAATCAAGTAAATTTATAGATTCCTTTTCCATTTAAAACTCTTAAAAAACGTGACTTCTGTTATTTCTTCACAAAACGTTTACAAAAATTCAAATTTCAGTTTTTCCTCATTAACAGCTGTATATTTTCTTAGCAATTTGATCTAAAAAAACCCTATTTTGGAAATTCAAACATTGTTGTTGCTGAATCTAATTGGACTGATTCTTCTTCGAAATCAACAGCTATTGTTTAATTGTTGAATCAACGATGCAGTAATTTGTTTGAATCAAATTCAATTGTTGATTCTTCTATTCCATTTGTTAGAAGTCAACTGTCAGTTGAAAATTCAACTATTACTACTGTTTAAGGTACATAATCATTATTGTTATTCAGTTCATTTTTTTTAAAACCATTACTGATGTGCCTATCGAGTTTTTGATGTTGTCGTTAATTTATATGTGAAAAAATTGTAAAAGAAATTCGAGTTAGAATCAAGGCAGCAGTAAAATTGGAACTCAACTATTTGTTGCAAATTTCAGCTTAAAGTTGTTTCAAGTGTAAAAAATTCAGTATTCGACTATTGTTTTGAGGATCGTTTGTATATCTTTTGATTGTTTTAACAATTGAACAAATTGTAAACAACTTTCGAATCCTCGTTTATGCAATTATTTTCTAAAATTCTAGATAAATGAATGATCGAATTTAGCTGTTGAATTTGATGATATTATATGAACCCATATCAAAGTATAAATTATCTGCTCCATATGTATTTTTGATGTGCTTAATGGTAACAATGCATATGTATTTTTGATATAGTTAATGTTAACACTGCATATGTATTTTTGTTTTGTTGCCAGAATTCTATAGTATAAATGTATATTTGAAAAGATATTTTACTTTAAGCAAATGTTGTGTAAATATATTTTTTAAATTGAGATGTTGGCTGTGTCACTTTGTTTGCATTTAAATCTGAAAAGTGCATGTTATAATAAGTGACATTTGACAAAAATGTATAAAACATATCAAATTACAAATTAGGTATGCTCCAGAAGTATTTTTTTATATGCTTAATGTTAACACTGCATATGTATTTTTGATATGATTTATGTTAACACTGCATATGTATTTATGTTAACACTGCATATGTATTTCGTACCTATTTTACTTCTGTTTGATTCAGTAGTTTCTGTATTTGGTTGAAAACTTTTGCTGTATTTGTATTTTAATTTAAATAAATATTGTTTAAATGTATTTTTTAAATGGAGATGTTGGCTGTGTAACTTTGTCTGCGCTTAAAGATGTAAAGTGTATGTTAAAATAAGTGATATCTGACAAATATGTATATTTGTTTATTTATTGGTTAAATCAAGTAGAAATGGGAAGCATACCAGTCCTTGTGAAGCACTCTGGTCGATGGATGTACGAAAAGAACTTCGAAAAATATGTCACTGTTGCTATACTGTTGAGCACATCAGCAACATTCGTTGAGCTGCACGATGTTTTGGCATCTCACTTAAGTGTGGATTTAACCAACAAACGTATTCTAGTGGAATATCAAATCACTGCTAATGCAGGGCAGATAGAAATACATAGCGATATGGGTTTAAAGGTGTTTATATTGCAGAAAAAGTTGATACAAGATATGATTTGTCTTCCTTTATATGTAAGCATTTTGGATAAAGTTGTAGGAAGCAACTTGACAAGTTCATCTATATGTGTTGCTGAAAGAGGAATCAACTGTAACAACTTGCAAACAGTGATAAATACAACAAATGAAGGAGCTTTGGTGGTTTGTGAAGATACACAAGCATTATATTTTTTTGAGATGGATACTGTTGAGGCGATTATCTTAGACCCACATCACAAGCATGTTGAGGACGACCAGGTTTACTTAACAAAAATTTTTTTAAAGTCATTCATGAATGACTATGCAATTAGGGAGAAGTTTCAAACGCGCAGTAAAAGGTCTAGTAAGAAAATGTACGTATATTCTATATCACTCTGATTTTATTTAATATTAATTTGGATATGTATTTTGAATGTATTTAGTCATGTTTGATGCAGTTATACATTATTTTGCAAATCAATAAACTGCGAATTCTTAATGTGTGCATCAGCCATGAGAGACACTGGAATGTTTAGAATTAGAAGATTCATACCTGAAAATACTTTCCCAGTGAAGGACAAGATCTATCCAAAGGTTCATGTAACTAGTATGTTGATAGCTAGAATGGTTAAACAGAAATTCAAAAACCACAAACGAAAATACAGTGTGACGGAAATAAAAAATGACATGAAGGAAGGTTTTGGTATGGATTTGACATATACTTTATGTTGGAGGGCCAACGAAAGAGCGTTAGAAGAGTTAAGGGGTAAGCCATCAACATCTTATGGGAAACTACCATCATACTTATATGTGTTGAATACTACCTATCTGGAGTCACATATAAGAATGAAGAAGACAGATGATAATGTTTTCTTGTATGTATTTATCGCTCTACATGCATTCATTAAAGGATTCAATCATTGTAGACCAGTCATAGTTGTTGATGCTAGTCATCTGAGAGAAATGTATACTAGGACATTTGTAACAGCGTGTACAACGGACTAGCAGGTTACATTGTATAACTGGTTGTATTTTTTTTATATTTCTGTTGTTGACTTGAAAAATACATATATCCACTTCATATATACATATCTGTATATAATTACATATATTTTCAAAGTTTCCTGAATAAAATATGTAAAATTGATTATGTTTGATAGTGAGGTGCATGTAGATGTTATTATATGTAATTGATACCATTTCAGGTAGATAAAATATACATTTTAATTTACCTGTATTTGTAATAAATACATATGCAGTTCCTATATGTATTTAAATCGGCCTGCGCAGATTTTTTTTATATTTGCAGGTCATATATTTTTTTTGGCATATGGTGTGCTTGATTCTGAAAATGATGAATTATGTATACAGGTCATACATTTCCTTTGGCATATGGTGTGCTTGATTCCGAAAATGATGCATCCTGGACGTGGTTCTTCAAGAATCTAAAGGAAGCGTATGGGAAAAGACAAAACATGTTTGTTGTGCCTGATAGGAATTCAAGAATCATAAAGGATGTTGGTGATGTGTACAAAGATGTTGCACATTATGCATGTATGTGACATCTATGGGAAAATTTAAAAGAACTTTACCGAAAGTCACACGATGCATTGTCGGAGATCTTTTATACAATGGTCAAATCATATTCAAAGTCAGAATTCCACATGTTAATGAAAAAAGTTGAGGCAGCTGATATTAGGGTGAAGAAATATTTGAAATTGGCGGGTTATGAAAAGTGGCCTAGGTCGTATGCAACAGTTCACCGAGGATGGACTTTGACTTCAAACATTGCGTAGTCAATAAATAGAGTGCTTGTATCATCTAGAGAACTGCCAATTTCTGACTTTCTTGAGGATGTTCGATTACTGTTTGCAAAATGGAATTGTGAAAATAGGCAGGAGGCTTCATATACCTTTATAACACTCATTGGAAAGTTTAATGACATACTCAGTGAGAACGAGGCTTTGTGTACCTGAATGACGGTATGACCTTTTAGATTTGTGGAAATTATAATTATGAAAACATAAATATGAAAATACTTTCCATGCAGATGTAAATTAATGAAAAGATATAAAACATAAAAAATATGAACATTTAAAAACATAATATGTATTTTGCAGATGTATTTTGTTGTATTGAAAATTATTAACAACTGCATATGTATTTGGCTGCTCTGTAAAAATGTACTCTGCATATGTATTTTTATTGCATATGTATTTTTTTTTGCAAAAATGCTGGTGTGATTACAACATATCATGGAATATGAAATTCATCTTTTTGTATCAGTGCATTTAATTTTTAATTTTTATGTTAGGTTGTACCAGCCACAGAATATGTGTATATGGTACACGACAAACAAAAGCACTTCATTAGTTACATCAAGAAAAAAAAGTGCTCATGTAATGCTTTTCAAATAGATGAGATACCATGTGCACATGCTTGTGCGGTGTTAGAGAAAAAGAATTTTGAGTAGGGGTCATACTGTTCTGATTTGTTTAAACCAAAAACTGTTTTGAAGACATATGATGTTCCAATCTACCCGTTGCCACACAACGATGACTGGATAATTCCAGAGAGCATACTTGGTGAAATAGTACTGCCTCCAAAATTCAAAAGACCTCCAGGAAGATCTGCAAAGAAGGATCGTAGAAAATCAGGCCGGGATATATTTGAAAAGAAGAATATCAACCCATGCGGTGGTTGTGGGGCTAAGGGTCACAATAGGCGTTCTTGTAGGAAATATCGCAAATGATACATTTCTTCTTCTGTATTATTTCTTAAATTTTTTATTTTTTTTTATAATGATGAACTA
Organism: Capsicum annuum; assembly: GCF_002878395.1. Classification (NCBI taxonomy): domain Eukaryota; kingdom Viridiplantae; phylum Streptophyta; class Magnoliopsida; order Solanales; family Solanaceae; genus Capsicum; species Capsicum annuum. The sequence continues at coordinate 142,110,059 of NC_061117.1, read as the reverse complement.
ATTCAGTTTAGTTAATACATTTATGAATCATTTGACAATTGAAGGTAGTAATACTGGAGCTATATATATTTCAAAATATGAACATTACACATGTATTTTCAAGCAGTAGTTCATATGTATTTTTGACATAGTAAATATATTTTAGGTTAAAGGTGGTAACTTTGATTAACCAAACAAGTATATGATTCCTAATTGTTCAAAGGTTTAAATATATGTGACATATTCTGTAAATATATGTTTGAATTGCATAATGTTATTACTGCATATGTATTTATATTGTAAAAATATATTTGATGTATAATGCATATGTATTTTTAACAAAAATATCATCACTGCATATGTATTTTGTAACTAAAATTAAATCTATAACTGCATTAAAAAGTCAAATTTATCTTTAATTCAAATTCTCTTCTATAATGATTTAGAATGAACACATATCAAAATTACATATTAGGTTTGATCAATATGTATTTTCCAACAGCTTTATATTAACACGGTATATGTATTTTTTTGGAAAATATTTTTAGTGTATAATCCATATGTATTTTGTAGCAAAATATCAACACTGCATATATATTTTATAAATAACTGCATTAAAATCTCAATTTTACTTTAATTTAAATCCTAATTTATAATTATAGGTAATGAAAACATACTAAAAATGCATATTAGGTATGTTGCACTTGTATTTTTGTAATGTTTGATTCTAACATTTCATATGTATTTTTTTGTTGAAAAACAATTGATTTATACTACATATGTATTTTTAAGCATAATATGAAAACTACATATGTATTTTTTGACAAAATCTCACAATAAAAGGTAGAACTTCATAAATCTCACACTACATGTTATATTTAACAATATAGGAAGGTGGTGACAAACTTTAAAGAACAGCAACAACATACTAAAATACATATTAGGAATGGTCCATATGTATTTTTGCAATATTTGATTTTAACATTGCATATGTATTTTTAGGCTAAATACAGTTGATTTATACGATATATGTATTTTTAAACATAATATAAAAACTACGTATGTATTTTTTAATAAAATCTCACAGTAAAAGGTAGAACTCCATGAAATAGAACCAATTCAAAACATAAAAATTAGTCTGTACAATCAAAACCTACATCCATAAACTAGTTTCTAAAATACCAAAAGTCAAAAATCCATCAACCATCATACATCAACAACTTCAGTAACACTAATTATTCTACTTTGCCTTGAAGGCCTCAAGGGTGCTTCGGCATCACTAATGGCATTTGCTTCTTGTTTTCGGATCCCATAGTCCCACAAAAGTGCAGCATATCTTGTACGGAGTGCGTTGGGGTCGAACTTAGTTGCAATAACTTTGTGAACATAAGAAAGACACTCTGTATACATAACCATAAAGACACCACAATCCCTACAAAAAAAATAAATTTGATTAAATAGTGAAATATATTTTGTACAAATATACAATTTTGGTATATGTAAATTCAAAACTTACAAGCTTCCACTCGGTTGTTGAGGCAAATCATCTTCAAATAAAGCATCAAACATATCTGAGGATTCTTTGTCTTTGTATCTTCGATGGTTTTGAGGATCAATTCCTTTCTTAACATAGAAATCACAAGCTTGGAGACACAATGGAATAATCTTTGCTATTTTCTCAATCTCAGCAAGAACAGTCGCATAATGCCCACTGGATTCATATGAATCATACAAGAATATACACCTCTCTGAAAATGATAAAACCGCGACAACCCAGTGATATTTTCCCTTTATATTGACCGAAATAAAAATATTTTCCACTGTATGCCATGGCACTGCAACATGCATACTAAACCCATTGATGTATTCAATAAGATGGTGCTCCTGTCCTCCAGCATTAAGGTTTTGATGATCCATAGAATATACTTCTTTCAAAGATCTAATTACGTTCATAAAGTTGTAGTCAACTATACTGTATTTGTACGATTTGTTGGGCTCATTTTTATAGGAACTGTGCGGCCCATACTTTGACTTCTTCCTCAAGTAGTATAAGCAGACATCAATATGTTGCATTAGTGAATACCACAAAATTTAGAGCATTCAAAAAAATTATATACTAAATATTAAAGTGTATGCAAGTAAAGAATACATATGCATTTTTTTATATTAATGTAGAAGATTAGTGTATCTAAAATTGCATTCTTAAAGTTCAGTTACATACAGACAATGTTATCTAATAGTATATGCAACAGTATGTGATGTAGTATACTATATCATATTTTGAATACTTAAAAATACATATATGTTAAACCATATATATATCAATGTAACCTAATATGTATTTTTATGTAGTATTACAGACGAAATGGAAAAAATTTCAAAATAATATACTAACCGAGTCTGTCCATGTCTGATCTGCAAACCCCATCGTATAGAACCAATTTTTGTCTTCAACAGTCTCAACACCAAAATGCATCTTTGAAATTTCTGAATTTCCCCTCTTATAATGATCCACTTTTCCTTTCCTAGGTATTTTAAGGAGATGGTAAACCATGAAAACATAATTGATAAAAATAAATAATCTGAAGTAATTCAAAAGAACTACCTCTTGGCAGTAGCTTTTAATAGGTCGGCAGAAATTCAGTCCTTGAAGTTCTTGACAATCTTTGTATCTATTATCCCATCAATCGGGTGATATAAAAATGGATGTTTCTGGGGGGAATATGCGTATTAGCCCTACTGAGCTTCCTATATAATTACGGAGTACAAAAACTTAATTAATAAAAACGTATTTGTAAGACATATTACATTAAAAATTATATATATCTTATTGTACTTACCAGCTGCTGAACCAAATTTTTTGGTGTATGGCGATTCCTTGAATTTTGATGGTCGCCTATTCCTTAACTTTGGTCTAGGAGTTTTAACTTCACGATTAGCGGGTGGATGAATCATGATTTTTTTTTATCGTAGACATTCAAGCTAGGTAGAAACTCATCCGGAATTGTATTTTGTGAATCAGGCCACAATTGTTCATCCCTCTGTTCATCATTGGTTACTTCTTGTGTATTAGGAGGGGTCCTAACTTGCTCCTCTGTAGCAAGTTCGACCTCTGAATTCACCAGTGACTTTGAACTCAAATCAGTGATCCTTCAGTTCATCTAACAAAAAAAATAAAAAAAGAATATTACTTTTTTTCTATCAAATTGAACCTAAATAAACTCAAAATATATTATAGTAAGATACGTACTTGAGCATGATCTTCAATAACAGTCTCAGAAGTTTTTGCATCCAAAATTTCATGATGAGATTCTTCTTGATGGTTTGCCGATGGATGTATGATGATGCTTTGTCTTCGATAAGCATTTAGGCTTGGTAACATCTCATCAGGGATTTTAAATTGCGAATCAGACAAAATTGTTTCATCAATTTTCTCATCGCTGGTATGCAAAAAAATGAAAGAAAAAATTTAATTGTCCTTTAGATTATTACATCACATGAAGACAAAGTTAAATCACTATACATACTCGACAATCATGTTGAACAACCTTCTCAGAATGTAAGTAATCCAAATTTATACTTCAGAGAAGCTCATCAGGGATTAATTGTTGAGAATCAATTTCAACATTCATTTTTTCAGAATGCAAATCAGTGCACCCCTTGAAAACAAGTAAAAAATCAAAATATCAAACAAACATGTACTTGTATCTGTTTATATATGTGAATTCAAATGAATATATATGTATATATATATATATATATATATATAGTTTATATATGTGAATTCAAATGAATATATATATATATATATATATATATATATATATATATATGAAACTTAATTATTTACCTTTGTACCAAGCAAATTTGCTTTCAATTCCTGATCAACTTGCGAACTTAATCGTTGTGGTGATCTTTCGGTACCAACATAATCCATATTCTAGATGTCAGGATCTTTATCTGTATGTTGTTGCTACAAATACATATACAAATTCAAATAACCTATTAATACTTGAGTCAAATTTAATATGTTTATTTTTATGAAATTGAATATATATATATATATAAACACACTAAAAATACATATTTATATATAACATCAAACTCAAAAATACATATTAAAGAACATAACAAAAAAATCACTCAGTGTTAAAATACATATGTAGTGTTAAAAAATAAATATGAATAAAACTAAAAATATATATGCAGTGTATAGACAACAACAACAACAACATACCCAGTGTATTCCCACCTAGTGGGGTCTGGGGAGGGTAGAGTGTACGCAGGCCATACTACTACCTTAAGAGAAGTAGAGAGGCTATTTCTGATAGACCCCCAGCTTAGGACCAATAACAGTATAACAAATACAAAAAGTAAGCAGATACAAACTAGTATGGTACACAAAACAAACTAACAGTATAACAAACCCAAAAGATAAGTGCATAATAAACTATTGCGGGATGCAAAAAAGCCAACACCACTAACCCCAAAAACTACAGCCCCAACACTACGAACCAGAAACTCCAGACCTAAAGGAGCACTCCCCTATTACTACCACCGCACTCCCACCCTCTAACCTAATCCGCGTCCTCCTCACCTTCCTATTAAGGGTCATGTCCTCTGTAAGCTGTAATTGCTCCATATTATGCCTAATCACCTCCCTCCAATATTTTTTTGGTCTACTTCTAGCCCGCCTAAAACTATCCATAGCCAGAGTCTCACACCTCCGCACTGGAGCATCAGGGATCCTCCTCATCACATGCCCGGACCAACGTAGCCTCACTTATCGCAACTTATCCTCCACCAAGGCAACTCCCACCTTCTCTTGAATAATCTTATTTCTCACTCTATCTTTCCTGGTATGTCTACACATCCATTGCAATATTCGCATCTCCACCACCTTCACCTTTTGGATGTAGGAGTTCTTAACTGGCCAACACTCCACTCCATACAGCATAGCCGTCCGGACTACCACTCTGTAGAACTTACCTTTAAGCTTCGGGGGCACCTTCTTATCACAAATGACTCACGAAGAAAGCCTCCACTTCAACCACCTTGCCCCAATATGATGTATGATATCCTCGTTAATCTCACCATTACCCTAAATTATAGACCCCAGATACTTAAAACTCTCCCTCTTCTGGATGGCCTGAGAGTCTAGATTCATAACCACTCTATCTTTTTGCGACATATTACTGAACTTATACTCCAAGTACTCATTCTTTATTCTACTTAACCGAAAACCTTTAGATTCAAACGTTTGTCTCCAAATCTCCAACTTATCATTAACTTCACCCCGAGTCTCGTCGATCAAAACCACATCATCTACAAATAACATACACCAAGGCACCTCCCCTTGAATATGTCGCATTAAAACATCCATCACCAAGGAAAATAGAAATAGGCTAAGAGTCGTTCCCTGGTGCAACCCTATCAAAACTGTGAAGTGCTCCGAATCTCCACCTACCGTCCTCACACGAGTCTTCACACTATCATACATATCCTGAATCGACCTAATATATGCCACGGGCACCCCTCTAGCCTCCAAGTACCTTTACAGAATCTCTCTGGGAACTCTATCATATGCCTTCTCTAGATCAATAAACATCATGTGCAAGTCCTTCTTCCTCTCTCAAACCTGTTTCACTAATCTCCTCACAAGGTGAATGGCCTTAGTGGTCGGGCGACCAGGCATGAAACCAAACTAATTCTCAGAGATCATCACGATCCTCCTCATCCTCAACTCTACCACCCTTTCCTAAACCTTCATAGTATGACTCAACAACTTAATACTTCTATAGTTGTTACAACTCTGAATGTGCTAATTGTTCTTATACACTGGAATCATTGTGTTCCACCTCTATGCTTCAGGCATCTTAGTAGCTCTAAAAATAATGTTAAACAACCTTGTCAACCACTCTAGACTTGCCTCCCTAGTGATCTTCCAAAAGTCTACTGGAATCTCATCTGGCCTCGTCGCCCTACCCCGCCGCATCCTGCGAATAGCTCCCTTGATCTCCTCAACCTCGATACGCCTACAATAACTATACTCACGAACCTTCTTAGATATCTCCAATTCTCCCAACACAGAACCTTTGTCCCCCTCGTCGTTCAAAAGTTTATGAAAATAGGACTGTCGTTTCTCCCTAATGAGGGCATCCTCAACCAACACTATACCATCCTCTCCTTTGATGCACTTCACTTGTTCAAGGACATGATCCCTCCGCTCCCTGGCCTTGGCCAACCTATACAACTTTTTAGCTCCGTCTTTTTTCTCTAAATCCACATACAAACTCTCAAAAGTTGTTGTCTTAGCCGCCGTAACCGCTAACTTAGCCTCTCTTCTAGCAACCTTATACTCATTCTTATTCTTCTATCTTTGCTCATCATCCTTGATCCCAACCAACTTATCATAAGCCACCTTCTTATACTTCACCTTTCTCTTGACCTCTTTGTTCCACCACCAGTCTCCTCGATGTTTGCCAGATCAACCTCTCAAAACACCCAACACTTCTCTAGCAGTCTTCCTAATGCAACTGGCAGTCGTCTCCCACATATTAGCCACCTCCTTATACTCTCCCAATCCCCTCTACTCTTCAACTTCTCTTTCATCTCCCCCTCTACTCTCCCAAGCCCCCTACTCTTCAACTTCTCTTCTATCTCCAAACCACTAGCCAAAGTCAGGCTTCCCCACTTAATCCTGGGTCACGCCTCCCTCCTTCTCTTCTTTTTGCCCTTATTGATAACCAAGTCCATCACCAACAACCTATGTTGAGTCGAGAGATTCTCGCTAGGTATGAATTTACAGTCTTTACATAGCGCTCTATCCCCTTTTCTAAGAACCAAAAAGTCTATCTGAGTCTTGGCCACTGAACTACGAAACGTAATAAGGTGATCCTCCTTCTTCGGAAAGCTCGAATTTGCTATCCACAACCCAAAAGCCCTAGGAAATACAACAAAGAAGTTCCTCCTTCATTCTGCTCACCAAAACTGAAACCGCCATGCACATCATCATACCCTCTCGACAAAGACCCAATATGCCCATTGAAATCCCCTCCTACGAAAAACTTCTCAGTGCTCGAAATGCTCCTCACCACCTCATCTAAAACCTTCCAGAATTCCTTCTTCTTCTATTCGTCCAAACCTACTTGCGGGGAATAGGCACTAATAATATTCACCGTAGACCCTCCGATGACCAACTTAATAGACATCAGTCTATCACTACCTCTTTTTACCTCTACCACCTGCTCCCTAAGATCTTCATCTACTAAGATACCTACCCTATTTTTATGTCTCATACTACCCGAGTACCACAACTTATATCCATCCACATCTCTCGCTTTAGTGCCTACCCATTTAGTTTCCTGAACACACACTACACTAACCCTCCTCTTTCTAAGAATCTTTACCAGCTCTATAGACTTACCCTGAAAAGTACCAATATTCCAAGACCCAACTCACAACCTTGAAGCTCTCTTATCCCGCCTAACTTTACTACCCCTAGACCCTAACCCCAAACTCAATTCTAAACCTGACCCAGACCCAACTCCTCAAACCCCGACCTAGACCTAACAATTCTTGACCCCGACCTATGACATGCCCCTAGTCTACCCTTCCCAATCACAACCACTATGCAACAAAGGGAAGAAAGGAAAAAGAGAAGAAAGATAACAAAGGGGGATACACAAATTTTGATACACAATAGTCAATAACGGGAACTAATAATATCACACTTAATAAATATTCTAATAAATTAAGTAATCAGACAAGGTAACACACTCCAAAACTACTAAGAACAGTAAAAAGATTTACACGTAAAATACTATTATAAAGTAACCAATCAACAAGAAATTTGATACTCACAACCAGATAATCAACCAAGATGCTACGAAACAAGAATAGTGCAGAACACTACTAGCAGCAGCCTCTAAAAATTAAGAAAGTTATACACAACTAGAAAACATGGATCGAGTACACCTGATCGAAGCTGGGTTGTGTCCTTATACTTGGTTGAGTCGCTGGATTCTAGCAATTTGTGGCAGAAATTGATCGCCAAAATAGTATCGCTGGAATAGTATTCCTATCACCGAATTTCAACGCGTTTTGCGTTCTTCTTCTTTGAGATGATGATGATGATGGTACCTATCTTCTTCTTCTTCTTGTTCGCTAACTTCAGAAGTATACCAGACGGTGAGCTAAATCACCATAGATACGCCAGAGAATCGCTAAAATAGAAGTGATAAAGTGGTGCCTGACGGTGATTTTGGGCCGATGCTACGTCGGAAAAGGTTGCTCATACCAGATCTGTAATGGAAGCGGAAGCGATGCCTGGTACTATTATAGTACAGTGGTGGCTGTGGCGCTGGTGGAGACGACAATGGCTGGAAAGGAGAATGGAGGGACGACTGGTGTTGTTGTTGCCGCCGTTGGTGACGTTGACCGGATCGACTGGGCTGGTCTTCGTCAGGAATAGGATCGAGAGGTTAAAGCAGTGGCTGTTGGTGGCGGCTGGAGGCCGAGCTAATGGGGTTTTATTGGTGATGTAGGTGGCAGATAGAGGAGAGAAGAAAGGAGGCAGTGGCGTGGTGGTGCGGCGCTAGTTAGGTTTTGCCGGTGGTCGGAGGAATATGTTGGCGACGGAGTAGCTCACAAATAAAAAAATAATAGTAAAATCTTCATGCAGTGTGTAGAACACATTAAAAATGCATATTGATATGTAACATCAAACTCAAAAACACATATTTTTGAACAAAACGAAAAACACACTGTGTTGCATGTTAAGTGTGTTGCATATTATAATATTTTTAATCAACCAAATAATATATATTGTTATGTGAGCATCCTCAAAAATATATATATACACTACATGTGATGTAAAAAATAATTGTATTTAATGAACAATGCATATGTATTTAATAATTCAATAGAACATAAAAAAATAAATCTTGCATATCATACTAAAGTCAATCTTCAATTCTATTCTAAATTTGACAGTTCTATTAACCTCAAATGTATTTTGAATATAAAATTTAAAAGTACAAGTAAATAGGTATTTGGAACTTTAATATTTACCTTTGTACCGTCAGAAATATTATTCGAAGATTGAACAACATCAGGACTGAAATGTTTTCCAGATTGCTCTAGCCCTCCCTCATCAACATTTGGTTTATCAGTTTCAATATCTATAACCTGCTCCTGAAAAAATTATGTCCAATAACATAACGAGCTATTTTACAAACATGTTGTATTTGTATGAGGTAGTCCAATAAGTATACATATTCAAATCAACTAAGATTTTCAAATAAAAAATTTACCTTGCTTTGAGCAAATGCTTTCTTCATCTTTTTGAATTCTTTTCTCATTAGTCCATGAATTCCTTTAAACTCATGACGAACCTATTTTGATACAAAATCTATAAATAATTTTTTTTTTCAAGTAAAACAAATATTTGCCAAAAAAATTACCTCATCTCGGAATGCATCAAAATCTTTCTTAGAAATAAAGTCGTCTTTCTCTACATGACTCTCAGGCTTTGACACGGCTACTTTCTCTATATGAATATCTGGCTTTGACTATACCTGACGAAAAATAACCCGACTTGTTTGATTTATTTTCTTTGTTTTTGAAGAAGATGCCTGTCGTGTTGGAATTGGCTTGAAAACTGGTGTCTTTATTCCATCAGCCTTTGCAGCACGAGGAGATGGTGTCCTCGTTTGGGTATGCTCGTAAAAAATATTTACTTGCTTTTTCCTTAAAGGTTTCTTCGCTACCGGTGTTGATGAATCAACCTTCCGTTTCTTCTTTGAATGTTCGTTGATCTTTCTTGGTGGTGGATCCTGGAATTCGTCATCAGAATCAACAAAATGTTCATGTTGTATTGCATCCTTCTGTGGTATTTGCAATTTTGACAGTTCCTTTTTCGTTGGCTCTATGTTCTTAAAGACAACCTGGAATAATAGGTAAATAATATATGTTAAAGAAACAGTTAAACAATTGTAAATGAAAATGTATATATGTATACTGTAAAATACATATTAATACATAAGTATTTAGTAACAACAAACCTTGCCATTGTCATTGAACATAGCATTCATCAAAAACTCAAAGCGTGGACGAGGTGCAATCGTCTTCCAATTTAATAATCGAGGAATCTGATTATCAACCTTCGATGCAATCTTTGGTGGGACATTTGAACAACAGTCATAAAGCCACACTTGAATAGCCAGTGGCATTCTCTGAATCAAATAAAATTGACCACCAGCTTTCAACCGGTTGATCAAACTCCTGGCCAGATTTTCAAAAGATAAAGAACCCCATGGAAAATCCTTATATCTTCCACTATCGACCAAATCGAAAGAAGATGGGGTATTACCACAGTTTCAACATTAGATAAGACAAATGAATGCAGGAAATACAGGATTTCAAATTTCTCAGCATCCTCATCATTGTTCTCCCCCCATACTCTCTCTGTGAATGCTAGAAATAGTTGCATTTTCTGTATAATTTCTGCCCCGCTGAAATACTTCTCAACCATCCTATTTGGTACACCCTCGTCAAAAATAAAGTCATACCTATTTGATACACAATTCAATCCAGTTATGATAGCAAATTCCCTTGGATTAAGATTAAGAAAGGTGTCATTAGCACAAATCAGAATCCCAGAAGAAGAATTACCCTTCACCTCAAGCGTCATAACGCATCTGCACAACTGTGCTTGCACTACACATTGTTGTTTCTTCATAAAATAGCCAAAAATGTTATTGTCGCAAAAGTTTTTAAACTATTCCTTGTTTAAAATTACGCGTATGCTTCCATAAATATCTTTGTCACTGTACGAACACATGTGTGGTGCAAATCTTAGAAGTTTTCTGACAATGAATATTTCGTCCCGCATCACCTATACAAAGAATCATATAACATGCAGCCAAAAAATCAAGCAGCCAATAAAAATCAAAAACATATAACAAGCATATGTATTTTTATCATATCAAAACTGCAACCAACACTGAAAAATACATATCAAATATACTAAAAATATATATAACCAATAGACAGTTCTGGTAGTTAAACTAAAATTAACATGCATATGTATTTTGATCATATCAAAGCTGCAACCAACACTGAAAAATAAATATCATATGTACTAAAAATACATATATAAAACAGACTGTTGTAGTATTTCAAGTAAAATTAACATGCATATATATATTTTTTACCATATCAAACTGCAACCAACACTGAAAAATATAAATTATTTGTGCTAAAAAATACATATAGCCAATATACTCTTCATGAGTAGTTAATATAACAATATATTTTCACAATTATACTATCATCTTCACAAATCAGCATTCTACAATCCCTAAATATCATCATAACATCAAATACATATTAACTACTTCAAAAAAATACATATAACTTACAACTTTAACAACATCTTTACTTGGAGCAAAATACATTTTACTCAAAAAATACATTTACAACAAAAAAATACCTCTTCCTCGCTAACTTCTTCAGAATCATCATTAAAAGAGATCTGAACATCCTCATCAATCTTACTCAACAACAACAACAACAAACCCAGTGTATTCCCACTTAGTGGGGTCTGGGGGGGGTAAGATGTACGCAGTCCATACCTCTACCTCTGATGAAGTAGAAAGGCTGTTTCCGAAAGACCCCCGGCTCAAGTCACGAGATATCATACAAACACATAGTACAGCACAGAAGCAGATGACATAACATAGATACGGCACCCATAAGGAATATAAAACAGAGTAAAGCAGGAATGCAGGAATATAAAGCAGAGGAAAGCACACATATTCGTAATAAACATGAAACACGGAACACGGAACATTGAATACGGAATCATAACAGGAATACACCCCCACCAATTAATTCCCTACACTAGCGACCCGAACTGGCCCTAATCCTCTGCCGTAATCCGCATCTTCCAGACCTTCCTATCTAGGGTCATGTCCTCGGTGAGCTGTAACTGTTCCATGTCCCGCCTAATCACCTCACCCCAGTACTTCTTCGGTCTACCCCTACCCCGTCTAAAACCATCCAACGCTAGCCTCTCACACCTACGGACCGGGGCATCCATGCCCCTCCTCTTCACGTGTCCGAACCATCTCAATCGTGCTTCCCGCATCTTACACTCCACTGAAGTCACACCAACCTTCTCCCGAATAGTCTCATTCCGAACTCTATCCCCTCGGGTCAGTCCACACATCCAGCGCAACATCCGCATTTCTGCCACCTTCATTCTTTGGATGTGGGAGTTCTTAACTGGCCAACACTCCGCTCCATACAGCAAGGCCGGACGGACTACCACCCTATAGAATTTGCCTTTAAGCTTGGGCGGCACCTTCTTATCACACAGCACCCCCGATGCGAGTTTCCACTTCATCCATCCCGCCCCAATACGGTGCGAGACATCCTCGTCAATCTCACCGTTACTCTGGATCACGGACCCGAGATACTTGAACTTATCCCTCTTCCCTACCTCCTGTGCTTCTAGCCTCACTACTACCTCATTCTCCCGCCTCATCAATCTTACTCAAACCTTCAATTTCTTTCGTTTTCTTTTTCTTCTCGATTTTTTTAATTTTTTCCCCTTCTGAGAAAGAGATTTCTTCAACGGTTTTTCTTCAAAAAAAATTTCATCTTCAGCGTATCGCTGTGAAAATTTGACCTAATCTCCTTCGGTTTCTCAGATTTCTTCGACTGTAAAGAATTTGAAACAACTTTAACTACATCTTCTTGAGTTAACCCAAGACTAAAAGATGGTCCACAATTATAGACCAAATTTAAATTTCATATACCACTATTTGTTCATGATTTTGGTGTTTGTTCAACCATTAAAATCAAAAAACCTTAAATTCTGATTTTGAGATATATTAGAGTTTGCTATTTCTGAAATTTACCCAAAAAAATGCTAACATGCAATAGATAAATTAAGATTTACCTAAAATAGATGAAGATAATCTTTACTGATGGTTCTAAAATCGTGCAAAGTGAAAAAAAATTGGAGCGGAAAGATATTCTTTAGGGCAAAAAGAATGGCAAAAATCTTTCAAATTAATGAAAGAGAAAGCTTATGGCGTGAAAATAGGAAAAACTGACAGTTACTTCTCCAAGTGGGTACAAAGTAGGAACCACATAAAATAATGCTATAGGTGTTACAAAATGTAATTTAATAAAATTGTTATTATTTTTTGTAATTTAATGCTTAAGTTTGATACTTTATGTATTTTCTCCTATAAAGATCATGCAAACAACTCCTCATTTTACTTTCATGCAAACAACTCCTCATTTTACTTTCATGCAAACAACTCCTCATTTTACTTGGTGTGTTTGGTAATGTTTTCAACTAGTCATAATTACCAAAACTATATCAATCTCTCTCTAATATTGTATGAATTAATACAAAAGTAGTTGTATAATATCTCTCTCTCTAATATTGTATGAATTAATACAAAAGTAGTTGTATAATATATGCAAAATACAAGGCCCCTACCGTGATTCGTTAATTATAGTTTTGGTTTAACACGTCACCATCACCTACAAATTCACTTTAGTTAATTTTTATTATACTTAAAATAAACTTTGCAATTTCATAATAGGAACAAATTATCTGAATTCCCAAGTAGAGTATTGTCTAGTGTTCTTCAATTCCAAGCTATCTCCCACCCTTTTTACCAATTACTTTTCCAAATCCAGTCTTTTAATCATCTCCGCAAGATCTTGACCATTCGATTGATACACTTTTCTCTAAATATGATTGAAATTTGCAAACTGTACTTTGATTTTAAGCAAAAATTTAACCTTTGTTGTGATTTCAGCGATCTGCTTTGATTGCATGATTTGTCCTCGATTTTAATTGGGACCTCAGGAGTAGAGCTATAATACCGCAACTCCGCCTCCACCACAATTCATGACAGCTGCAGAAATGGGGTTTTTGTGTGGTTGAAATTTTGTTGACATGACTTAAATGATCTCAACTGCATGGCGACAAAATAAAAGATTTAATTTTCATCAATACTCTGTTCTTTTTTTCTCTGATTATGGGCGAGTGATTTTTTTATCTATCTTAGAATCCATAGTTTCTACAGGAAGAAGGATACGGGGTTTAAGATCTATTCTTTCACATCTTCTCTGTTGTTATCATCATCTCGTTTGTGGCAATTGAATGCTGAAATGGGGTTTTGAAGGGGTTAAAATTGCTGTGAAATAACATAAATGTCTTTTAGAAGGGAGTGTTCTAATGGTTAAAATTGGTGGATGGGACAACCGTTTCCTGCTTGTTGAAGCCATGGAGGATGGGTTGTCTTCTTTACTTTAGTGTTACTCGTGAGTTTCAGATTCGGAAGTTTCTCTTTCTTTTTCATCAATATCTCCTTCATTTTGGCGGTGGTTGAGATTGTTGTGAAAGGACAGAAATGGCCTTAGATGGTTGTGTGGTGGCTGGAACATGTGAAATGACAAAATTGTCCTTGGCTGAAGCTGGCAAGACAACTATGGCAAGACAACTATGTCCTACCTGCTTTAAGCCACTTATATATAACAAGAATATCTCTCTCTATATATATGGAAAAAATACATATGGTAGCATAACTAAGTATTAAATTACAAAAATAGCACCACTTTTTTTTAATTACATTGTGTAGCATCTGTAGCATTATTTTAAGTGGTCCCCTACTTTTTGCCACCTAAGAAATTTTACTGTGCTAAAATTTCCCTTTTCATGCCTTCTTCTTTTTTGTCTTTCCTTAATTTAAAATTTTTATTTATTTTTTTTTGCCATTAACCATCACTCCCGCCTCAATTTTATTGCCTTTCGCACGATTCTTGCATGATCTATGATAAGGATTTCCTTCCTCTATTTCAGGTAACTATTAATCGCATATTGCATGTTAGCAGTTTATCTTTTTTTCTGCTGTAATTCATTTGAAATTCAGATTTTAAGGGTTTTATATTTTAATGGAGCAACACAGAGCAAAAATACCTACAAACAGTGGTATATGGAATATGAATTTAGTGTCTGATTATGCATCATCTTTTAGTCTTGGGTTAACTCAAGAAGATTTAGTTACAATTATTTCAAATCCTCTATAGTTGAAGAAATTTGGGAGATCGAAGAAGATTAGGTCCAAGTTTCGCAACGACCTAGTGAAGATGACTAAAATTTTGAAAAAAAGGGTTGAAGAAAACTCCTTCTCCAAAGGAGCAAAAATTAAAAAATGATACGTGAAGAAAAGAAAAGCTAAAGAGAATATGATGTTGAGAAATCTTATGCTGATGAATCTGAAGAAGAAAGTGAGGAAGAGGTATTTTTTGTTTTGTAAATGTATTTTTTTATCTGTTAAGTATTGTGTTCAAGTAGTTAATATGTATTTTATGTTATGATGATATTTAGGGATTGTAGAAAGCTGATTTGTGAAGATGATAGTATAATTGTGAAAATGTATTGTTGTATTAACTACTTATGAATAGTATTTGGCTATATGTATTTTTAGTATAATTTTTTATTTTTTTCAGTATTGGTTGCAGTATTGGTATGAGCAAAATACATATGCATGTTATATGTATTTTTTGACTGCTTTGATATTTTTTTTTTATAGTTTAAGTACTCATGAAAAGTGTATTGACTATATCTATTTTTAGCAAAATTGATATGTATTTTTTTGTGTTGGTTGTAGTTTTGATATGGTCAAAATACATATGCATGTTAATTTTAGTTTAATTACCAGAATAGTCTATTGGCTATATGTATTTTTAGTATATTTGATATGTATTTTTGAGTGTTGATTGCAGTTTTGATATGATCAATATACATATGCATGTTAACTTTAGTTTAACTACCAGAACAGTCTATTGGGTATATGTATTTGTAGTATATTTGATATGTATTTTTCAGTGTTGGTTGCAGTTTTGATATGATCAAAATACATATGCATGTTAACTTTAGTTTAACTACCAGAACAGTCTATTGGGTATATGTATTGTAGTATATTTGATATGTACTTTTCAGTATTTAGATGCATTTTTGTTATCATGCAAATACATATGCCTGTTATATTTTTTTTTTGTCTGCTTGAATTTTTTTTACAGATTAAGAAGTGGTAGTTTACTTTGTATAGGTAATGCAAAACGAAATATTCATTGTCAGAAAACTTTCAAGATTTGCACCACACATGTGCTCATACAGTGACAATGATATTTATGGAAGCATACGCGCCGTATTAAACAAGGAACGGTTTAAAAAGTTTTGCAACAATAATATTTTTGGGTATTTTATGAAGAATAAGAAATGTGTAGTGCAAGCACAATTGTACAGATGCGTTATGACACTTGAGGTTAAGGAAAGTTCTTCTTTTAGGATTGTGATTTGTGCTAATGTCACCTCTCTTAATTTTACTCCCAGAAAATGTGCTATAGTTACTGATTTGAATTGTGTGTCTAATAGATATGACTTTATTTTTTACGAGAGTGTACCAAATAGGATGGTTGAGAAGTATTTCAATGGTGCAGAAATTATTCAGGAAAGGAAACTATTTCTAGCATTCACGGAGAAAGTCTGGGGGGAGAACAATGATGGGGATGCTAAAAAGTTTGCAATTATGTATTTTCTGTATTCTTTTGTATTATCTAATATTGAAACTGTGGGTATACCCAGTGTTCATTTTGATTTGGTAGAAAGTGAAAGATATAAGGATTTTTCATGGGGTACTTTATCTTTTGAGGATTTAGCAAGAAGTTTGAACAACCGATTGAAACCTGGTGGTAAATTTTATTTGATTTAGGGAATGCCACTGGCTATTCAAGTGTGGTTTTATGAGTGTTGTTCAAATGTCTCACAAAGACTGCATCGAAGGTTGATAATCAAATTTCTTGATTATTAAATTGGAAGACAAATGCACCTCAACCACGTTTTGAGTTTTTTATGGATGTTATGTTCAAAGATGGTGGCAAGGTTTGTTGTTGAAAAATACATATGTATTACTATGTATTTTATAGTCTACATATATACATTTTCATTTACAATTGTTTAACTGATTCTTTAACATATATTATTTATCTATATTTCTAGGTTGTATTTAAAAACATAGAGCCAACTCAAATGGAGTTGGAAAAGTTGCAAATACCACAGAAGGATGTAATACAAGATGAACGTTCAGTTGATTCTGATGATGACTTCTAGGATCCACCACCAAAAAAAGATTAACGAACATTCAAAGAAGAAACAAAAGGTTGATTCATCAACCCCAGCAGCGAAGAAATTTTTAAGGTAAAAGCAAGTCAATGTTATTGACGAGCATACCCAAATGAGGACACCAGCTTATCGTACTACAAAGGCTGCTGAAATAAAGACACCAGTTTTCAAGCCAATTCCAACACGACAGGCAGCTTCTTCAAAAATAAAGAAAGGAAAGCAAACAACTAGGGTTATTTTTCCTCAGGTACAGTCAAAACGAGATAGTCATGTAGAGGAAGTAGCCGTGTCAAAGCCTGAGAGTCATGTTGAGAAAGAAACCTTTATTTCTAAGAAAGTTTTTGATGCATTCCGCGATGAGGTAATTTTTTTTATCAAATATTTATTTTACATTAAAAAATTTGTGTTTACTAATTTTGTATGAATACAAGTTTGTCAAGAGTTTAAAGAAATTCGTAAATTAGTGAAGAAAAAGGTCAAAAATATGCTCAAAGGTTTTGAACGGAGCAAGGTAAAAGTTTTATTATTATATATGCAGACTATGAAAAAATACATATGCAGAGTATTCAAAAAATACATATGCAGGATATTCAAAAAATACATATGCAGTGTATTAAAAAATACATATGAAATATAGTAAAAAATACATATGCAGTGTGTTCATAAATATGTATTGTTAGGTTAATTTTGTAAATATTATAATTCGTAAAATAGTTTATTTTTTGTTTTGTATATTAGTATGTATATTTAGAATGATGTTTATAGCAATATGTATTTTTAATGGGTTGGTTTATACATATTCAATAAACTCAAGTATTAATAGTTTATTAAACTTATAGTTGTAGCAACAACATGAAGATAAAGATCCTGAAGTCCAACAGATGGATTATGCTGGTGCCGAAACATCACCACAACGATTTAGTCCTACTGTTGATCAGAATTTGGGTGAAAATCAGGATGGTACAAAAGTAAATAATAACTAACATATGATTATTCATTTGAGTGCACATATGTAATATTATTTTTTTAGCATTTATATGTTTTTTTATATATAGACCAGTATAAATATATACAACTGAATTTTTGTCTGATGTTGTTTTAATGTTTGTTTACTTGTTTGCAAGGGTTGCATTGATTTGCATCCAGATAAAACAAATATTGAAATTGATTCTCAACATTTAATCCCTGATGAGTTTCTCCAAAGTATAAATTTGGATTATAATCTTTCTGAGAAGATTGTTCATCATGATGGTCGAGTATGTATAATGAATTGGACTTTAATTTATGTGATGTATCAATCCTAACAATTCACAAGACAATTATATATTTTCTTTCATTTCTATTGCAGATCACTGATGAGAAAATGAATGAAACAAATTTGTCTGATTCGCAATTTACAATCCCAGATGAGTTGTTACCAAGTCTAAATACCTATCGAAGATAAAGCATCACGACACATCCATCGACAACCCATGAAGAAGAACCCAGGAATGAACATTTCAATGATAAAAAGTCTGAGTTTGTTGTTCAAGTTCATTATCAAGTATGTATTATGAACATATTTGAGGTTATGTGGGTTATTTTGGACATAAAAAACTAAACATTTTTTTATTTTCTTAAGAAAAACAAAGAGAACATTGAATCGAGCTCTAAATAAGACATGAACGGAGAGGTTGATCTTGGTACGGAGGAGCAAATTATGACAACTCCTAAAATACAAAAATTAACCACTGATGAACAAAGGGATGAATAGTTTGGCATGATTCACAAAACACAATCTCTGATGAGCTGTTTCCTAGTTTGAATGTCTACAGTAGTAAAAGTATCATTGCTCATCCCTCTGCTAATCGTGAATTTCAAACCCTCATTCAAAAATTACGGATTAGGCGATCATCCAAATTCAAGGAGTCACCTTACACGATGAAATTTGGTTCTATTGCCGGTAATTACACTTAGTTATATAGAGAGTTTTCAATGTAATATGTTATGCAAATACTTTTTACTAATTACATTTTTGTATTATGTAACTATATAGAGAATTTAGCAGGGAACATGCGTATATTTTCTCAAAAATATTCATTTATTTATCACCCGATTGATGGGATAGTGAATACGAAGATTGTTAACAAGTTCATAAATTGGATTTTTGTAGGCCTTCTCAAAGTTCATGCAAAAAGGTATTTCTATTGAACTGTTTTAACTTTTTTTTTTTAATTTTACTATGTCAGTCATGATTTAACATGTACTGATTAAAAAAATAGAAAGGGAAATGCGGATCATTATGAAAGGGGAAAATCAACCATTCCAATGATGCATTTCGGAGTTGAGACTGTTGAGGATAAAAACTGATTCTACAAAATGGGGTTCCCTGATCAGTCATAGACAGACTCGGTTAGTATATAATTTTGACAATGTTTCATTTACAGTTATAGCACTACTTAAAATACATATTATGTTACTTGTTAATATATATACAGGAACAAATATGTATTTTTACAATGTTTTTTATTATTTAAGAAAGGATGTGTTAAAAATTCATATATAAATTATTAATATACATATAAATTTCCATTAAATCACATACTGATGAATATCCATTTTTCTTGCACTGTCTCTATTTAAGTGTTATTTACAAAAGAAATTATCCATATGCAAATCTTAGACATTAAACTTTAAATTGCATAAGTATTTTATATTACATACACATGCTAAATTCAGTATACAAATAGTTTGAATGTTCTAAAACTTGTGGTGTTAATTACTGCAGCAAATTGATGTTTGCTTTTACTACTTGAGGAAGAAATCAAAGTATGACCCCAATAGATCTTACAAATTCAGTACAGTAGATTGAAAATTTATGAACATAATTAGGTCTGTTCATGATGTTTATTCCGTGGATGATTCAAACCTTGCTGTGGGAGGACAGGAGGCCCATCTTAATGAGTACATCAATCGGTTCCATATGCATGCTGTTGTGCCATGGCATACAGTGGAGGACATTTTTCAGTCAATATAAAGGAAAAACATCATTAGGTTCTAGCATTTTTATCCTTCTTAAAGAGGTGCATATTCGTATATGATTCATATGAATCATCTGGTAATTATCCGATTGTTCTTGATGAGATCAAGAAACTAGCTGAGATTATCCCTTTGTGTCTCCAAGGTTGTGATTTTTACAATAAAAAAGGAATTGATCTTTAAAATCATCCAAAATTCAAAGACAAAGATTACTCAGATCTATTTGATGTGTTATTTGAAGAGAAGTTGCCTCAACAATCGAGTGGAAGCTTGTAAGTTTTTAATTTACATATACCAAAATTGTATGCTCGTATAATCAAAATTTTTTCCTTGTTTTTGTAGGAATTGTGTTGTCTTTATGGTTACGTATGCAGAGTGCCTTTCTTATGGTCACAAAGTTTTTGCAACTGAGTTCCACCCCAGCGCACTCTGTACAAGATATGCTGCACTTTTGTGGGACTATGGGATTCGAAAACAAGAAGCAAATGCTCATAGTGATATTGAAGCACCCTTGAGGCCTGCAAGGCAAAGTAGAATAACTAGTGTCACTGAAGTTTTTGATGTATGATGGTTGATGGATTTATTACTTTGTATAGTTGATCAATTAGTTTATGAATGTAGGTTCTGATTGTACAAACTAATTTTTATGTTTTGAAGTGGTTCTAATTGTAGGTTATAATAGTACTTATTTTTTAACTGAATGAAATCAATTCAGTATATAAGTGGGTTAATTTTGATTTGAATTAAAGTTATAATTTGAGTATTTTATGCAGTTCTACCTTTTAATGTGAGATTTAGTTAAAAAATACATATGTAGTGTTCATATTATGCTTAAAAATACATATGCAGTATAAATCAAGTGTTTTTAGCCCAAAAATACATATTCAGTGTTAAGATTAAGCATTTCAAAAATACATCTGGACCTTACCTAATATGTATTTTAATAAGTTTTCATTTATTATCAATATAAATGTGAATTTGAATTAAATATAAACTTGTGTTTTTAATGCAGTTCTACCCTTTAATGTGAGATTTTAGCTACAAAATATATATGCAGTGTTGATATTTTGTTTAAAAATACATATGCATTATACATCAAATGTATATAGCATAAAAATACATATGCAGTGTTAAGATTAAGCATTTCAAAAAGATACACCTTGATCATACCTAATATGTTTTCATTTATCATCATTATAAATGAGGATTTAAATTAAAGATAAATTTGAGTTTTTTATGCAGTTATTCATTTTATTGTGAGATTTTAGTCACAAAATACATATGCAGTGTTCATATTTTGCTAAAAAATACATATGAATTATACATCAAATATATTTAGCCTAAAAATTCATATGTAGTTTTAGGATTAAACATTTCAATAATACATATTATCATACCTAATATGTATTTTAATATGTGTTCATTTATTATCATTATAAATGTGAATTCAAATTAAAGATAAATTTGATTTTTTAATGCAGTTCTACATTTTATTGTGAGAGTTTAGTTACAAAATACATATGCAGTGTTGATATTTTTCTTAAAAATACATATGGATTATACATCAAATGTATTTTAGCATATGAATACATATGCAGTTCAAACATATATTTACAAAATATGTCATATGTATTTAAATCTTTGAAGGATTAGGAACCAAATACTTGTTTGGTTAATCAAAGTTATCATCTTTAACCTAGAATGTATATACAATGTTAAAAATACATATGAACTGTAGCTTGAAAATACATATGCAATGTTCAGACTTTGAAACATATACATATGCAGTATTCAGATATTACTGTGTTCAATTATCAAATGATGAATAAATGTATTAACTCAAATAAAATAGTTCATTATTATAAAAAATAAAAAATAAAGTTTTAAGAAATAATATGGAAGAACAAATGTATCATTTGCGATATTTTCTACAAGAATGCCTATTGTGACCCTTAGCCCCACAAGCACAGCATGAGTTGATGTTCTTCTTTCCAAACATATCCCGATCAGATTTTCCACGATTCTTCTTTGCAGGTCTTCCTGGAGGTCGTTTGAACTGTGGCGGTAGTACTATCTCACTAAGTACGCTAACTGAAATTATCCAGTCATCTTGGTGTGATAACGGATAGATTAAAACATCATATGTCTTCAACACAGTTTTTGGTTTAAACAAATCAGAACAATATGGTCCCTTCTGAAAATTCTTGTTGTCCAACACCGCACAAGCATGTGCACATGGTATCTCATCGAGTTGAAATGCATTACATGAGCACTTTTTTTTTAGGCAAACGATGAGGTGCGTTTATTTGTCGTGCACCGTATACACATATTTCGTGGCTGGTACAACCTGATATCAATATAAATATGTAAATGATCTACTACAAAACAAATGCAAACCATATTATCTGATATGTTGCAACCATAACAGCATATGTATTTTTGCTAGACACGTATACATCCTTACATAAATACATATATTAAATAAAATAAATTACAAAGATTTTTTTATTTGTTAATGAAGATGTTTTTAAATTTTTTACAGACATTAATGCATAAGCAGTGTTCAGATATTCCAATAAAAATTTATATGTTATGTAAATTTTAATAAAGCATCTAAATACATATGCAGTGTTAATAAGTTTCTATACAAAAAATACATATGCAGAAAACATAATATGTTTTTTAATGTTCTTTTTTGATTATGTAATATATGTTTTCATTAATTTAGAACTGAATGGAAGGTATTTTCTTATTTATGTTTTCATAATTATAAATGTCACAATTGTAAAAGGTCATACTGTCATACGAGTATACAAAGCCTCATCCTCTTTGAGTATGTCATTAAATTTTTCAATGAGTGTTGTGAAGGTATATGAAGCCTCCTGCTTATTTTCGCAATTCCATTTAGCAAACAGCAATCAAACTTCCTAAAGAAAATCATAAATTGGCAGTTCTCAAGCTGATACAAGTACTCCATTTATTGACTCCGCATTGTTTGAGGTCATAGTCCATCCTCGTTGAACTGTTGCATAGGACCTAGCCCATTTTTCGTAACCAGCCAATTTCAAATATTTCTTCACCCTAATATCAACTGCCTCAACCTTTTCCATTAATATGTGGAATTCTGACTTTGAATATGCTTTGGCCATTGTATAAAAGATGTCCGATAATGCATCGTGTGACTTTCGATAAAAAAATTTCACATTTTCCCATAGATGCCACATACATGAATAATATGAAACATCTTTGTACACATCACCAACAGCCTTTATGATGCTTGGATTTCGATCAGATACAACACACATGTTTTGCCTTTCCCCGTATGCTTCCTTTAGATTTTCAAAGAATCAAGTCCAAGATGCAACATTGTCAGAATCTAGCACACCATATGTCAAAGGGAATATATGACCTGTATTTATAAATACATTTTGAACATTCAGATTTAAATACATATAATAACTACATATGTATTTTTTACAAATACAGATCCAAAAACCTGTATATTTTACCAAACAAATAGCTTCAATTACATATACTAACATGTAAATACACATCATATTCATATATTATCAAGTAAAACATGTTTCATCCATGCAACTTTGGAAATATATATATATTTTTAAATAGAAATATAAATATCAACTAGACATTTGTATTTTCAACTGATATGCAGAAAATACATATGAAGAAAATACGTATAAACATACAAACAGTTCTACAATGTAAAAATAAAATTATACTAACCTGCTCTATCCATCGTACATGCAGTTACAAACGTCCCAGTATACATTCCTCTCAGATGACTACCATCAACAACTATGACAAATTTACAATAATCGAATCCTTTAATGAATGCATGGAGGGCTATAAATACATACAAGAAATCGTTCTCATCTGTCTTCTTCATTCTAATATGTGACTCAGGATATGTATTGTTCAAAACATATAGGTAGGATGGTAATTTCCTGTAGAATATAGATGGCTTACCCCTCAACTCTTCTAATGCTCTTTCTTCAGTCCTTTAACATAAAGTGCATGTCAAATTCATACCAAACTCTTCCTTCATGTCATATTTTATTTCAGTCGCACTGTATTTTCTTTTGTGGTTTTTGAATTTTTGTTTAACCATACCCGTTATCAACATACTAGTAGCATGCAATTTTGGATAGACCTTGTCCTTTACTGGGCAGGTATGTTGAGGTATGAATTCCTTTATTCTAAACATTCCAGAATCTCCCATAGCGGATGCACGCATTAAAAAATTGTAGTTTCTGAATTTGCAAATCAATGTATAACTGCACCCAACATTTAGTAATACTATCAAAATACATATCCAAACTCATTTTAAACATTATCAAAATAATATAGAACGTACGTATCATTTCTTACTTGACCCTTCACTTCGCGTTTGAAACTTCTCCCTAATTGAATAGTCCTTCATGATTGACATTAAAATATTTTTTGACAAATAAACTTGGTCTGCCTCAGAATGCTTGTGATGTGGGTCAGAGATAATCACCTCAACCGTATCCATCTCAAATATATCTAATGTTGTAGTTTCTTCAGAAACCACCTAAGCTCCTTCGTTATATGTACCTAATGCGGTTTGCATGTTGTTATGATGGCTCTTCTTTCAACGACACACACGGATGAACTTGTAAAGTTGCTCCCTACAACTTTCTCCAAAATGCTTACATATAAAGGAAGACAATTCATGTCTTGTATCTCTTTTTTCTACAACATAAAAAACTTTAACCCCATATCATTATGTATTTGTATTTGCCCTGTATTATTATTGATTTGATATTCCACTAGAATATGTTTGTTGGTTAAGTCCACATTTAAATGTGATGCCAAAACCTCATGCAGATCAATGAAAGATGATGTTGTGCTCAACAGTATAGCATCAGTGACATAATCTTCGTAGTTTTTTTCATACGTCCACCTACCAGAGTGCTTCACAAGGACTGGTATGCTTTCCATTTCTACTTGGTTTAAGCAAAAATAAATAAATATACATATTTGTTAGATGACACTATTTATAACACACACTTTTCAGCTTTAAGTGCAAACAAAGTTACACAGCAAAACATCTTCATCTAAAAATTACATTTAAACAACACATCAAAAATTTAAAACTAATTGCAGAAACTACTGAATCGAACACAAGTAAAATAGGTATAAAAGATCTTTTCTCATATACAGTTATACTCTCAAATTCCGACAAGTAAAACAAAAATACATATGCAGGTTCAACATTACGCATATCAAAAATACATATGCAGTGTTAACATTAAGCATACCAAAAAATACATCTGAAACATACATAATTTGTATTTTAATATGTGTTAATAGAATCTCATCACATTGAACAACTGAATTCGACCATTCATTGATCTAGGAGTTCAGAAAATAATTGAATAAACTTCAAATCGATTATACAACAAAGTGAAAAATTCTGCAAAGCTTAACAATTTGTTCAATTGTTAAAACGATCAAAATAACAACAAACGGTCCTCAAATAAATAGCCGAATACTAAAATTTTAATACCTAAAATAACTTTTAATCTAAAATTTACAACACATAGTTGAATTCTGAAGTTTTTTGTTCTATATGTTTAATTTACTCCTGCATTGCTTCTAACTCAAAAAAAATTATAATTTTTTCAAAAAAAAAATTAACGGCGACAACAAAAAACTAGATAGGAGCATCAGTAATTGTTGAAAAAAATTGAATCGAAAAAAATTAATGATTATGTTCCTTAAACAACAGTAATGTTTGAATTTTTAACTGATAGTTGAATTCGAACAAATTGAATGGAAGAATCTACAATTGAATTTGATTTAAACACATTAATTCTTCATTTTGAAACTGCTGTTGAATTAGAAGAAATTGCAGTCGAATTTGATTCAACAACAGGAATGGTTGAATTTCAAAAACACGATTGAATTAGAACAAATTGATCAGAAAAAGATTCAGCAGATTTTGATTTTGCTATTTTTTTATGAACTGATTAATGGAAAAAACTGATATTTGAATTTTGTTTAGTGTTGTTAAGATATAATGGAAATCACGTGATTGAAATTATTTTAATGCAAAAGGAATCAATAAATTTAATTAATTGGTAATTATACCATATTTATCTCAACCAATTTCAGTTATTTAAGGGCAGTAAAATTAGTTGTATATGTATTTTTATAGCAACAGTTTTTAAAAATACAAAATACAAGTTGCTACAACATGTAATTATGAAACTGTTGTTATAAAACTAATAATTAGGGTCTTAAGTATACTATTTCTGAATTTTGCTCTATATATATAGTACTAGTTGCATGAGGTCTGTGCTAAGCTTGGGGCCAAACTCCTAATACAAAAATAGTAAATTTAATTTTTTTAAAATATAACTTACGTTTCATTTTTACTATTGCATAATCAATTTTATTTAGTGATACATTAATTAGTCCTGTTTGGTAAGTCTTCGTAATTATTAAAGTTTTTTTTGTCATTTAATTGGATAACTTTAAAGGACTTTGTTTATGAGAATGAATTATGAAGGAGAATTAGCAAGCACAATTGATATAGAACTCGTGTTTAAACAAAGAAATGGTGTGTTCACTATGGGTTTTTTCACATTTGATAGGTTAAATTTTTTGAAAAAAAAACGTAATCTTTAGAAAAATGAGTGTTTTAAACATTAAGAAAAATGACTTCGTGAAGTAGAAAAATTATACTCTACCAGTGAAATTTCACATCTATTGGGTCCGCCTCGTTCGCCAATACTCCTTGTCTTAACCCTATTCTATAGATCTTACCCTGCCATACTCCCACCTCTTATAGCAATCTAAATGATGTATAAATAATTTTTGAATAATATGTTTTACTTACCAACCGAACACAAGAAAATAAATGAAAAATATTTGTTTGAAAAGTATTTTTAAGATAATATTTTTTTCATAAAATAAACATGTTTATACCAAACACATTAAAAAAAAAAGAATGTGGGGTACTATTAGCAAGACATTATAAATGCTCCTATTGAAAATCAAACTGTAACTTCAAAATTGCACAAGTTTTACTAAAATGTATACCAACACATAATGTACACCATCGATTTTGTTTTGTTTTACATTTGTTGATTTGATACTCCCTTTAAAAAGCTACTACTTATATTTTGAAACAATATGAATATATGATTGACAACTATTATGATGTATAATTATTTAATGATAAGGATAATATTGAAATAAAATAATAAACCTCTCCTAATTTTCTTAATTTATAAGTAAAAGAAAAAATTATTTTCAGTATAAGGGTCAAGAAAAATAAAAAGAAAGAGAAAAATATACTCTCTTTGTCTCTTTGACTTGACAATTCACATAAGAAATTATCTATTAGGAATAAAATATATTAAATTATATTTATTAATTATGTTTTGAAATTTTGAGTTTGACTACATTATACTTTATGTATTACAGAATAAATAAAAATAATATAGAAAAAAAATAATCTTTCATGATTTGCTAAAAACAAACAAGTAAAAAATAATTATTTTTTAATATAAGAAATAAGTATACAAAAATAAGTAATTTAATAAGGAAGAAAAAGAGATTTATAAAAAATTTACTATCATGTATAATTCAATTCCAAAGGTTCAAATAAAAAATTATAAAATAGTACATAAGGACAAAATTAATAAATATATGAAAAAAATAATATGTATGTATAACTATTTTATTGCACCATAAAGCTTGTGAGGACTATCAAACTTCAACATTCCCTTTTCTCTGGCTACTAAGATCTTTCAGTTCGCCTGGTTCTCTCTTGCCTGCCCATGGATTCAGCAGCAGTTCGAAAGGTTGCCCTTTTTTTTTACCGATGCACAAAGAAAATATTTTCCTTGCGAATGAACAAGATATTGAGGAATTGTCCATACATAAAATCAGAATTATTGATACGGGCCTTTTCCACAGAAAAGGGAATCTTGTGTTCCAATAGAAGCAGAAGTGCTGGGAATTATTCAAGAATCGAAGTCGCCCATCATCTCCACCCCGTAGAAACTACGAGATCACCCCAAGTACTCTTTCAGCATCCAGGGGTCACGGACCGAGCATAGAACCCTGTGCAGGGTTCGGCATGGTCTTTGAGTACAAGCCTGGGAGGACCAATTTACCGACGCACTAAGTCGAAGGGCCGAGTTGGCATCCAACAAGTTTGAATTAGAATAGATAGCATCCATGAGGGGCCGTCCCCAAACGCATAAGATAGAAAAAGGACCCCGTAGCCCAAACCCCGCTGAAAAACGCAAGCAACTTCAGTTAGAAGTTCCGCTCGAGTGGAATGGTTATTAGTACTCTCTTTCATATCCTCCTCCTGTTGGTGACTGACCTCTTCCTTTCTATTTAGAAAGTGGAACAAAACTAGCAGCAAATAGGCATTCAGTTAGCTTGAAAACGGGCTCGTAGTTAGAAATCACTTCCTCCAACTACCGATGGGAGAAGGCTTTTTTCTTACATCCAGTGCTACATCTAGAGGTCCAGTCCCCTAGGTCATTTGATATCTCTAGTCTGAGCTAAAAAGTGACTGCTACCAATTAGGCTAGAAAGAAGACAGTAAGCGCCGGGTAAAGTGACTTACTTGAATGGTGAGCTATCCTATAAGACTAAGAAGCGGGGAGAGAGAAGGATAACCTCTTTGAAAAGGACAGAGCCGCTTGATCTTATATATAGTTACTAGATACCCGTGCCCGTGCAAGGCACGAGCATTTTGGCAACACTAATGTGCAAAAGAGATCCAACTTTGGGGTAGATTACTTCCTACTTGTTTTAATTGTTTAGTATAAGAGCAAAACAAAAGAAATGTAGTGCAATGAACCGATGTTAACATAATATATACATTCAGTATGGAACAAATTGAGTTTGCTAGATTGGTTTAACCAATACAAAAGTGATTATATAAGTGGACAAAAATCAAGCTAGGTTGTTGCAACTACATGATGCACATCTCAATTGAAAGTTTCAAATATACAAGTTGAGGAGACATACGTCGATTTCAAAATATTTACTGCACCATAAAATTACCAAAATATCCTTGGCAATCATTTAATAAGGAACAAAAAGATATTTATAAAAAAATATTATCATGTATAATTCAATTACAAAGGTCTAAATAAAAATATTATTAAAATAATACATAGGGACAACTAATAAATATAAAAAAAAATAATATGCATGTGTAAACATTTTATTGCACTATAAAATTATCAAAATACCTTTGGGGTATTAAAAATAAGTAATTTAATAAGGAATAAAAAAATATTTATAAAAAATTAGTACCATGTATAATTCAATTACAAAGGTCTAAATAAAAGTATTATTAAAATAATACATGAGTACAAAAATAATAAATATAAGAAAAAAATAATATGCATGTGTAACCATTTTATTGCACCATAAAAATGAGGACAAAATTAATAAATATAAAGAAAAATAATATGCATGTTTAACCATTTTATTGCACCATAAAATTATCGAAATACCCTTGATAGTTATTTAATAAGAAACAAAAATAAATTTATAAAAAAATAGTACCATGTATAATTCAATTACAAAGGTCTAAATAAAAATATTATTAAAATAATACATGAGGACAAAACTAATAAATATAAGTAAAAAGCAATATGCATGTGTAACCATTTTATTGTACAATAAAAATGAGGACAAAACTAATAAATGTAAGAAAAAAATCATATACATGTGT
This sequence comes from Capsicum annuum, assembly GCF_002878395.1. Lineage (NCBI taxonomy): Eukaryota > Viridiplantae > Streptophyta > Magnoliopsida > Solanales > Solanaceae > Capsicum > Capsicum annuum. Next base: position 142,080,090 of record NC_061117.1, on the reverse strand, counting down.
AACCATTTTATTTACTACTATATATAAGTAAAGGTTGGAGTCACTAAACTATCGAAATACCCTTGATAGTCACTCGAACCTTCACTTATATATAGAAGTAAATTAGTAGTAGTAGTAGTAGTAATAATAATAATAATAATAATATGCGTCACTAAAATTACCTAAATACCCTTGATAGTTACCCTAACCTTCACTTATATATAGTAGTAAAGTAAAGTAATAACAATAATAATAATAATAATAATAATAATATAATAATAATAATAGTAATAGAGTGATAATAGTAGTAATAATAATAATAATAATAATAATAATAATAATAATAATCTATATCTATATATCTATATTCTATATAATATATTAAAAGTGTGCAGACCTTAGAAAAGTGATTTGAACTTTTTACCCTTCATTAAAAGACCCGCTTTATACAAAATTGTCTTTTCATTATTTTTCTAAATTTATTACTTAATTAATTTCATAATATTTGACTCATAAAATATATAGGATTAGATTAAATATGTTAAGACTTTTGATTAAATTAGGAGTGTGCTAAAATATATATATGGTAAAAATTCTAAATATGTGTAAAAAATTATATTTTCAGATTATAGGTCTTCAATTTTCATTAGGAGTGTGTGCATATTTTGGTACATATTTTCAAGCATGCATTCAATCCGAGTTCGTGTATGAATTCAATCCGAGTACTTTAATTTGTTTGCATATTTTCAAGAATTATAGTAGGAGTTTTATTTTGGTACATGAGTAGTTTTTAGGCAAAATGTTTTTAAAAAATTCTTTTTGATTTGTAAAATCATATATGTGTCCTAATAATTTTTGAAAAAACATAAAAGAATGTCGGTCTATTTTTTGGTTACATATAGGAGTCCTCTTTAGGTGTATCGTTTATGAATCTTTTTATTTGTCTATTTAAAGACACTTCTGTAAAAGGAATTAATTATAAGTTTCAAAATTTTACCATTTTTTGCACTTTGAATTCGATATGACTTGAAAATATTATTTCAAGAGCATTTTTTCATCCCACCTTAAGAAATGAACTGTTGAAATGAACGAGTTGCCAAGTTCGAATATTATACGGCATAGTGTGATGAGATAGAAGGTAAGTTTGGCGTTGATTCATTTTTTTCCCCTGTTGATTAAAGTTCTTGAAATAAGCATTTTAACAATAAAGATCAAAATTGTTAGTCTATACTTTTTTTTGTATGTTGACATAAATAGGAACGTAATTCTTAGATCTTATAAAATATTTCAAAGTTTGATTAATTTAGGAGGAAAGTTTTATTTATGATCCAACTTCATTTAATTTAGGAACGTACAATAGACAAAAATTTTACTTATTATTTTTTAAATAAGTATTATCATAATATTTAGTAAGTTGATTTAAAATAAAATATTTTTAATAGTTGAAACTTTAAATAAAAAATTAGGGATACAATCCACGAAAATACCTGAAGTTTAACCAAATTTCCAGTGGAGCATATTAAACTTTTAGAGGGTCCTATTACCCCCTATACTTTTTTAAGTGGAATTAATTCACCCCGGAACTTTTTTAAAGTGGAATTAATCCCCCCGAAATGTTATACCCAGTTTTTAAGCTAGGAAGTGCATTACACGCATTGTTTCTTCTCCGCTTTATCAATTTTCAATATTTTTTCACCATTACAACCATATTAAAGATTCCACAACTCAAATTCCTCCAACAAATCAAATTCCAAATGATTCCATTGAGTCAATTTCAAATTCCAAGTCCATTCTTATCACTCCAAAAGTTTTCAAATTCAATTATAAAGAAAGTTTCTTCATACTTGAATTTCAAATTCCAAGTTTCAATTACGCCAACTCAATGGAATCTTCCATTGAGTTTCAAATTCCAAGTTCCAAGTTCCAAGTTTCAATTACGCCAAATTTCAATTTCAATTGAATGGAATCTTCCATTAATCTTCAAGAATGGAAACTGAAATGGAATCTTCAAGAATTCAATTTCAATTCAACAATGGAACAACCATTGTTGAAGAAAAGAAAGAGAGAACAGAGAAGAGAGAAGAGAGAAGAAAAAGAATGAAAAAATAAATAAAAAATATAAAACTTTTAAAAATTAGAAAATTGAGGGGTTGTTTGGCAAAAAAAAAAGTTTTTAACGTTTTTTAACGCTTTCACGCGCTCAATGCACGTGACTTGCATGCAATGGTCCAAGTGGCAAATATATGTCATTAAAATACGAAAAAAAAGACTGGGAGGGTAATAGGACCCCCGCAAAGTTCAGTATGCTCAACTGAAAATTCGGTCAAAGTTCAGGTATTTTCGTGGATATTATCCCAAAAAATTACCATATATACATATTCGACAACCTATCCTCCCACAAAATTCTCATAACTATTACTCCTAAAACTTTTGAAAACGCCAAGTATTAGTAATTAAAGTTACATGTTTTCTTCTATTTTTTTCATAATTATATTATTGTCTGAGTTTTGTTTTAGAAGACCCACCCCCCACCCCTACCCCTTTTTATTATTATTTTTTAATATTCTGATTCTATCTTTAGAAATAACAAAATTTATTTAAAAATATTAGTAATAATATATGAGGTTTGAAGTTTAATGCATCATTATTCATGTTAGAGTATCACATTTATGGTAGATTTATTTAAATGAGAAAATAAAATTATAAAAAAAATTTAAAATATGAATTTACATTCCATATGTAGTGAAAATTAATTAATTAGTAAAAGTTTGTTTGGTAGAAGGAAAATTTCATGATTTGGTGATCCAATTGAATTAAGAAAAGGTATATATAAAAGCATGAAAGAAGAAGAAGAAACAAAGGATAAAACCCTTATTCCAATTGTATTATTTTATTTAATTTTTGTAAATAATTTATGAAGAAAAATAAAAATCTACCATGTTTAGATACTTCATTTTTTTTTAGGAAAAGCCTTAAAATTTTATAAATTGAAAATCCTTTCTTTTTACAACAATATACTAGCATCGACTAAGTAGTTTTTGAATTATTTAATAATTTCTCTTTGTTATCATGAAGGTTCCTTTATTTTTCACACAAAATCTCAATTTCAATAACATGCTCAAATTAAAAGATCAACAAAAGTGTACTAAAATCAAAAAGGGGGGCGGAGATCATTGTGTTTAAAATATATGGGAAGAAGAATTAGTTTTAAAATCAGGTCTTCTTGCTCTAAATTAATGATTTCCTCTTAAATTATTAAAAATAATAGTATTTAAAGATAACCCAAAGAAAAAAATTTAGCTCCTAAATCTAAACTCTTAAAATTTGTATTGTTAACCGAGCTTGGTTGGCCTAGTGGTTAGCTCACTAGGTTGCTTAAGAAAGTGTCGGAGGTTCGATTCCCGCCTTGTGCATGCAACAACCAATTGACCAGCGGCAAACCCTTAAATGGAGCTCAGATCCGTGAAGGATTAGTCCTTGGCCTGTTAGGCTGTGGGATACCTTGGGAAACCAAAAAAAAAATATTTGTATTGTTGATTTAGGATTTAAAAACTCTTTTTAAATAGTTAATCGTAATAATATTGTATTTTGGCGTGCATCCTAAAGATTTTATGTCAAATTTTTTAATTTTTTGATATATCTAATTTTTCAAAGTAGAGCATTCTTTTTTATTGTCTTTGTAAAGTTATTAAAGTTTCTTACCTTCTTCACAATAATATTCTTGTGTAGGTGAATGCATGTGAAGACAGATTCATGTGGAGCATGTGACTGAGACTTCGCGTCAATTATAATGCATTTGAAGGAATGTTTTTTCTTAATTTTGTTCTCATTCATATTGGTCCTATTTATACTATTAAGGGCGAAGCAACCCGAATGTTGCACCCTAGATGGCGAAAGTTCAGTAGTCGAAAGCATCACTAACTTAGGCTCTGATTCGAGTAACATAAGGCACATGGAATTCCGTGTGAATCAGCAAGGACCACCTTGCAAGTCTAAATACTCCTGGATGACTGATAGCGAAGTAGTATCGTGAGGGTAAAGAACCCCCCGGAGTGAAATAGAACATGAAAGTGTAAGCTTCCAAGCAGTGAAAGGAGCTAGGACTCTGATTGCGTGCCTGTTGAAGAGTGAGCTAGTGATTCATAGGCGCCTGTTGGTTAAGAGAATCCATCGGAGCATAGCAAAAGCGCGTTTTCATAGGGCAATTGTCACTGCTTATGAATCTGAACCTCGGATGATCTATCCATGCCCAGGATGAAGCTTGAGTTTTACAAATATTTTGTTTTCATATTTAACGAATGATAGAATATGCTACTATTAGACGTAGTCATCAAACTGAAGAGCTAAGATGAGTTTCAAAGTTCACAAATGTAGAAAAAGATTTTATTTAGTGTTTGAAGTTAACTAATGTTAATTATAATATTTAAAATAATTTTATTCTTTTATATATATTTTTATTGATTGATATGAGACACATGTGCAAAGTACATGCACTAATTAATTTGAATGTTTTTATTAAACTAAATGTGAAGCTAAATTTATGTATTTATTAGCAACCATGTATTTTTATTGAGAATGGAGGTAATTGTATGATATGTGTTACCAAGACTTGAAGGTAAGATCTATAAAGTAATGATTAGACCAGTTATGTTGTAATGATCAAGAGCTCGCATGTTTAAAATATCAAAGTATAGCTAAAATGGGGATTTTAAGATGAATATGCGGGTATACTAGGAGAGATAGAGCTAGGAACGAGGATATTTCAGAGAAGGTGAGAGTGGCTCCTGCGATGATCAAGGTGAGAGGAAAAATTGAGATAGTTCAGACATATAAATAGAAGACATTTAAATGCCCAATCCACCTATCAAACGTTGTATAACTTGTACATAGTTTAAGTTATACATGTATAATTGTCTAAATTGCCTTCAATTTTGATAAAAATGTAATCCTAAGAATGAAAATAACTCTTCGTTAAACACAAAGTACTTTAAAAAAAAAACTTAATACCATTTAGAGTGTCTAAACAATGATAGTCATTAGTTCGAACATTTTTGTATTCATGTAATTTTTCTCCTTAGTTATTTGTGTGACGGTAATGTATCATGTTCCTCTTTAATTAACTACACTTCTTATCTTTAAAATTTTACGGCATATTTTAAAATTTTTTGTACTTAGTAAAATAACATACAAATAATAATTTATTATTATATATATTTATTCTTAATTAACGTTTGATACAGGTGCAATACACGTAATCTAAACTAGTAATAATAAAGACAAATTAATGATACACCAATCCATAATAATAATAATAATAATAATAATAATAATAATAATAATAATAATGATAATAGTAATAGTAAAAATAGTAATAATAGTAGTAATAATAAATATATAATAATAATAAATATACAATAATAATAGTAATAGTAAATAAAAAATAAATATAATAATAATAATAATAATAATAATAACAACAACAACAACAACAGCAATAATAATAATAATAATTTTTCTTATATATAAATGAAGGATTGGTGTAGCCACAAAAAGACAAATTAGTGGTACACCAATCCTAATATTATGGGTCACTAAAATTACCGAAATATCCTTGGTAATCACCCCAACCTCCACTTATATATAGTAGTAAAATAAAGTAATAATAATATAATCATAATAATAGTAAAAATAATAATAATAATAATAATTTCTCTTATATATAAATGAAGATTGGTGTATAAATTAGTGGTAGACCAATCCTTCAAAAAATAATAATAATAATTGTTATAAATGTATTTACATTATAGTGAATGTCTATCAAGATCTATCAAGATCTACTTTGATATCTATTAGGATTTGAAGCATCCGTCTTTTACTCAGACTAGGAGTAAATTACTGTGTTCATTATATTTACAATCTCATGATCTCTCATCCCTTAAGAGAAGAAATAAGAATTACTCTCTCTATTCTCTCTACTCTTCTTCTTTATTCTTTCTTGTTTTATAACACGTTATCAACACGAGTCTTTATCATATTAGGTCTAGACTACTAAATAGTATGTCTTGGAGATTGACGAAGCTAATGTTCTGGAGGTTGCTTATAGTTTTTTTATTAATTACTACAATATTTTCTTTACCTTCATAGTCAACAGCGGACAAGATCAATGAACCAGCTTGAGGGATTTAACTTGTAGTATATATGTTGTGACTTTTCTTAGATAGGTAATCCATTTTTTTAAATATTATATTACTTGATGTCTAAGTAGTTAGCAAACTCTTTAAATAACACTAAATGTCACAATAGTGTAACAAGGTAAGATTATAAATCTAAAGGATTTCAAGGTTAGTAATTCCTTATGTTATTTGTCTTTTGCTACTAATGATATAATTATTGTTGTCTTTTGCTATTAATGATATAATTATTGTTGGATTTGAGGAAAAATAATTGGTTTGGAACCATTTATGTTTTAAATTTCTTCCTCAAGAACAATATTATCAAAAGGGACGATAATATGTTGGGTTCAAGTCCTATCGATTTATGCCTAAGACGCCTTTATATGGATAAGACGTTGAGTTTGAATCTCAATGCACCATATTGATATATTATGATAGCTAAGGCAAAATAATGGGTATTTGATGAAAAGTCATGAAATTCGACCCATTGAATATGCTCAATTCCATGAAGTGAATGTGGTAGCAATAGATGATAAGTCTAAAATATGACAACTTACTCCATTCTTGAGGTGTATGTGGTAGCAGTGCATAATATATCTGAAAGAAGACAAGTGATTGAATGCACGAATATACGCGTGGAGGGACAATATGATAATGATCATCAAAAGTGATGATATTTTCACACGCATATATGATTATAAGATATGCCAGAGAAAAATTCTCTAGATTATATGTATGCCTCGATTTACTTTTGAAGTAGCGAAATCTTGAAAGAGGTTATAAGTTATCATAATGTGATAGACTTAAGGCTATATTCCATTCCTGGGGAATGAAAAACTTATTAATGCAAACGTGCACTTGATTGTGATTGTATCACAACTCACCTCCGAAAGAAGTTTAATAATTTTGAAATCTACTTCTGAAGTAGTAAATCTGAAATTTATTCATGCAATAGTAAATCTAAAATTTACTAAAGAAAAAGTACATGTCATGGTAAACTTGGAGTTTTACTAGAATAAAAGTTCATAAGTTGACATGAACGATTGCAATATCCCGAAGATGTGCATACTGAGTATTGAACATATATTGAAGAATTAGAAAATTCTTAATGAACTTTAATGTTGCTTGTTCTCATGATAAGTTGATCGGACCAACTAATTTTGGAATTGGATCTCTCAATAACTGAAAATAATAAAAGGTGAATAAGGGCCCGTTCACCTATCATGTAATATGTTGAAAAGATGCAACAATAAGATGATCACATTTACATTCACGGTCAACCTACGTTTGACATTCATAAAGTTGCTTGCTCAATAAAATTGAGTTAAGAACATAATTTTCATATTGTGCAATCAAGAAAGTTAGCTTGATGATGATGGTTTGGCATTAAATGCCTTCGATAAATAGTTAAACCTTTATTAATGAGAACAAAACTTCATGTATTGGTATTTGTATGCATTAGAGAAATAAATTATGATTATTTCTTTCCTCTCAATTGGTTCAAGGTCGGGAACCAATTATTCCATCTAATAATTTTGATGTACGGTATACGATTAATGAATATACCATAATGCACAAAGATGGATTCCTCAAAGAAGTAGAGGATGTATGTTAGTTTTCCTAACATAAAGGAGAGATTATAAGCGCTATGAAATATTTTAGGAATTATCACCAGATCCTCATCCAAAAGATAATTCAAGTCAAATGCCGAAAACATCTCATATTAAGCGCAAGTGCTCTTATTTTGTATTCCTAAAGGACAAAGTCTATGAATGCGTGAAGCGTGGTAGACTAATCGGTTCCAAATGAAATAGTCCTTGAAAAATAAGGAGCAAATAATCATAATAAGAAGGCAATGAGCTCTTGAAGAGCCTACGACATAATACTTCATGAAACCTTATGAAAGGTTCATGTACCTGAAAATAATGAAGTGATGAGATCTCAAAATGTTATGTCGCATTGTGAACCCATACTAAATGATATATCATCAATATCTTTGACACAATATTGGCGCACTATTGTGAAAGATTACGAGGATCTTAATTCTATGTTAATTTAGCATGCTAATGTAGAAACATTTATCAAGTGACATGAAAGGATGCATCTTGGTAAGTATTAAACTTATTTGATTTGCAGTCCAGATATTTGAAGATGTCACTCATGAAATGTTGAATATTGTCACTTGACAAAACTTATGTGAAAAACTTTTAAGGATTCAAAATGCTTGAAGCATATAAAAGTTTCTGGGAAACTTATTTATAATCCTTATATTGTATAAGCTTATTGCTTGAACATCATTGGAACTTTTAGAGAGTTTTCAAAGCAATAGATTATTTGCTGAAATTCAAAATATATCGAATTAGATTGGTTATGAAGTATCATATCTTAGTGCAATTGTTGCACTCATGTACCTTGCAAATACTACAAGGCCTATAGCTTTTTCAGTTAATTTGTTAGCAAGGTATATTTCTGCTCCTACTATGAGACATCAAAATGGGATAAAACACATGAGCTTGTTTTATTCTAAAGATTGCAGTCCCGATCTTATTGGTCATTCTGATGTTGGGTACTTATCTGACCCGCATAAAGCTCGGTCTCAAATAGGCTATGTGTTTATATGTGGTGGTACTGCCATATCTTAGAGATATACAAAGCAGTCTATCGTAGCCACTTCATCGAATCATGCTGAGATAATAGCTATTCTTGAAGCAAGCCGAGAATGTTATGGTTGAGGTCCATGATACATCTCATTCGAGAAAAATGTGGTGTGAAATATGACAATCTACCCACAATTTTATACAGAGATAATTTAGCATACATAGCACATCTTAAAGGAGGATTTATAAATGGAGATAGAGGGAAGCACATTTTGCCAAAGCTTTTCTACATACATGAGCTATAAAAGAATGATGATATTAACGTGCAACAGATTCGTTCAACTGATAATGTGACTGATTTATTCACCAAATCTTCTCCAATTGCAGCTTTCAAGAAGATGCTGCACAAGATCGAGATGCAAAGGTCAAGGATGTTCTCATTATGGGGAGTTAATACGTGTTGTACTCTTTTTCCCTTACTAGGTTTTGTCCCACTGGGTTTCCCTTGTAAGGTTTTTAATGAGGCATCCAAAATGCGTATTATTAGAGATGTGTACTTTTTTTCCTTCACTAGATTTTTTTCCTACTGGATTTTTTCTAGTAAGGTTTTAACGAGACACATTATCTACCAATTAGACATTCAAGGGGGAGTGTTATAAATGTATTTAAATTATAGTGAATGTCTATCAAGATCTACCTTGATATCTATTAGGATATGAAACATCCGTCTTTTACTCAGACTAGGAGTAAATTTCCCCTATAAATAGAGGGGTTTTGTTCATTGTATTTATAATCCCATGATCTCTCATCCCTCAAGAGAAGGAATAAGAATTATTATCTCTATTTTCTCTACTCTTTTTCTTTATTCTTTCTTGTTTTATAACAACAACAACAACAACAACAACAACAATATAATAATAATAATAATAATAATAATAATTTTCTCTTATATATAAATAAAGCTTGGTGTAGCCACAAAAAGATAAATTAGTGGTAGACCAATCCTTCAATTAAAGAAATAATAGTTATAAATTGTTTTCAATTTTCATTAGACCAATCGAGCCAGGAGTCCTAAATCCGGGGCTCGAAACAAACTAGTAGCGCTACCTTACGACCTAAAGCAACTTTTGGATATCTTTGCCACTACAGTAGAAGTAATGTTTTCAAATTTAGCAATATATATATATACTAGATATTAAAGGTCCCGTGCAATATATGTTATTTTTTAATCTTAATTTATGTGACATAAATATAATTTAGATGATTAATTATTAAAATAATTTTAATTTTTAATTATTGTGATTTATAATATTGTTTCTTCTATTTTAATTTAAGTGACACTGATATAATTTCAAAAGTCAACTTATGTGGCACTAATATAATTTCTATAGTCTATCAAATATTTTATGTTGACATATTGTTTTGTGTCTATTTCATGAAATATTATTAATTTTTTAATGCGATCATAATAATTAATTACGGGTGATAAAATAAAATCACGATTGAAGCAGCGAGGAACTCATGTCTTAAATGACTTACAATAACTAATTAGAAGTGATATAATAAAATTACTACAAAAAATACTTGTGAAAAAAAATCATAAATGGGTCTCATATAAGACGTTAAGTTAATTTAAAAAATCAAAAGTTAATTTATTATTTTTTCTAAATTTTATATTTTTATTAAATATTATAAATATTTTAATATTTGAATAACCTATAGTAATTAATTTGGAGTAATATAGTAAAATTACGATTGAAGCAGCTGAAGCAGGCAACAAAAGTAGACATGTCGATTATTTTATATTTTTATTTAATATTGCAAACTTTTTAATACTTAAATAACTTACACTCCCTCCGTTTCAAAGAGAATGACATATTTTCCTTTTTAGTCCTTTTTAAAAAGAATGACCCTTTTTTTTTTTTTTACAATACTTTAATTTCAACTTTCCGCGTGACATATTTAGGACCACAAGATTAAAGGGCATTTTAGTACATTTGATACAACTTTCATTTAAGGCCACAATTCAAAAGTATTCTTTATTTTCTTAAACTTTGTGTCAAGTCAAACTACGCCATTTTTTTTAAACGGAGGAATTAATAATTAATTAGGAAAATAATATTGTAAAATTACGATTGAAGTAGCTGAAGCAAGCAGCACAAACAAAAATGTCGAAGACGTGCCTGCTTATTGCCACTTATAGTAATATATATGTATATATATATATATATATACATATATATATATATATACATATATATAGTTTTTATCATATTTACTATATATAAATTTTCAATGAAGAATATTCAACTGAACTTTCATTATATATATAAGCTAGCCCTGTCTTGCTCGCTGTAATTAGGGTGTGCAAAAATCGAACCGACCGATAAACCAAACCGATAAAAATATTATTGGTTTATTGTTATTGGGTTATTGGGTCAATGATTTTTTAATGGTTTTATAAAAATAATTTATTGGGTTATTGGTTCGGTTTGATTTTTTCTTATTGGGTTATTAGGTAAACCGATAATCTAATAAGAATATATATATATATATATATGACTTATTATAAATTTCTCTTTAATCTCTACAAATTAACAAACCTATTATTTCAATTATACACTCTTAATTTCTCCTAATAACATTTAGTTCAAACTTAAAGATTCTTGTAAATTAAAACAAATTATGTAGGATTTTTGTTTGCAACTAAGATTCGATTTTTTTTCATGTTAGTTACTACTATTTCTATTTTATGAGTATTTTCTCATCGGTTAAACCGAAAATCGAACCATTAAGGACTAAAAATCGATAAACCGAAAATCGATAAAAAATATCTTATTGGTTTGGTTATTGATTTAGCATATTTAAAAATTAAAAATTGATAAATCGAACCGATAATATGTAAAATCGAACCGAACTGACCAATGTACAACCCTAGCTGTAATGTTGGAGATAAATGTTACTAGCATTTTTTCATTCTTGTGCTGTTGGCAAATATGAATGTTGAACTGAGGATTTGGCTCCCCTTTCTCCAGTTTGTCCGGTGCCTTTTAAGCAACAAATAATTCTTCAACACTTCATATAATCTGAACTTTGGAGGCTCCTTCATGTTTAATACTATATATTTACGCCAAAATAGCTTACCTCAAACAACTTGATTTGTGCAAATTCCCTCTATACCTATGACAAAAATGAACTACTTATTTGTGCATAGGATATTATATCATAGGGAAAAGATCTTTTCCTGAACTTGTCCGCTCAATTTACTTTACCACTTAAACTAAATTTTCATTTATTTAACCCCTTAATATTTAGTGTATTAATTTCACCTCTTAATATATAATGCCACTCTCACAATTCAGAGTGTGTCACACTCGTCCACACATCAGCACCACGTCAATGCCACATTAGAGCAACGCAAGAAAAATATTTATTAAATATATATACATATTTTATATATATATATATAATATTTTTAAATATATATAAAATATTTTTAAATATTTTAAATAAAGAAAATACAACCCCCACCCATTCTTTCTTTCTCTCGGCACCTCCCATCCACCCCCACGCCCGCAAACAGAACGTCCACCCCTTGCCCTGCAAAAACAGACGAGAACAAATGTGAATATATGAATTCAAAGTTCAATATGAAAAGTAGAATTCACCTAATTGAACATAGTCTGAAAATAGTCAAATCTAGCTTTCTTAGTAGCTGTTTGGCCATGAAAACTAGAATTTTCTGCGTTAGAGTTGAAGTTGGAGTTGGAGTTGTGTTTGTCCATGTCTTTTTTGAAATTTTTTTTTTACTTTTGAAAAAAACTTTTTTAAATATGATTTTATGCCCTAACTTTTACAAACTATCAAAATCACCCAACTAAAATTTACCTACTAATGAAAAAAGAACACAATTAGCCACTATTGTAAAAATAATTACATATACATGGCCATATTTAATGAATTTCAATTATGATATATATAATATTTACATTAATAGCCGTTTTCTCATATTTAAAAATTTTAAATATGGATGTTATATTAACAGATCACTACTTCCTATTTTTTAGTTAACAAATATTATCTTTCAAACAAATTTATTTTTTTAGAAATTTATTTAATTTATTTCCTTCATTTTTCGTTCCTAAAAAATAGAAAATGATGAGTTGTTAAATTTTAGGATGCCGTTAATTTATTTCTTTAATTTTCTTATACATGAAAGATTTTACCGTATGTGGATAAATTATTTCTATATAAAACATGCTTTGCATGTTTATGGTATATTATATCATCTACCATAAATATATAAATATGCTTAGTATGTTCTTTATACTTTGTATTTTTATATATATATGTGTATATGGTATAAACTTCATATATAACATACTTTGTATATTTATATTATAAATATGCTTAGTATGTTTCTTAATACTTTGTATATTTATATATGTATATATGGTATATCCATGATATAAACTTTATATATAACATACGTTGTATATTTCTATTATAAATATAATACTTTATATATTTATGGGTATCAATATAATACTTTATATATTTATGGGTATAAATATAAATTAGTAGTAAAATAATGTGTTAAATAAGGGAGAAAATTAAATAAGAGATAAAAATAATGATGAGAGAGAAAAAGATATATATATTAATTAGGATAGTATTAAGTTTGAAATTATAATTATTTTTTTCTTTAAAACTGTTATATACGTAATATTGAAAAAGTAATGTTATAAGGAGATCTTTATGTAAAAATTTAAAAGATTGAGGTTATATGTAATAATAATAAAAGTTGAAATTGGAGTTAAAAAATTGTGAAAACAACAAAAACCTATTTTCCCTTTTCAGAAAAAAATTTTAAAATTATTTTTTTAATTTTCATGGCCAAACACCATAATTTCCAACTCCGAAAAAAAATTTCGGAAAAAAGAAAAAAATTTCCATCGCCAAACGGACCCTTAATTAACTAAATGTCACTGTTTTTGCTTCGGTGATGGATGGAAAATTTTGTGGCTTATTTTTTCCATGGAAAATCAAAAAACAAAACGTATGCAATAGGGGCAGAATATTTTGGGTTGAGATACAAAACATTTGCTCGCACGCGGGGATTTGCAATCCATAGGCGGAAGAAAATTAACCACCTTCAATTTAGACACAACAAACAAGCATATGTCTGAATGTTGATTAATTAGTGAAATTAATCTTGTACCTTGAATACAGGAGTAACTACTTCGTCTTTGAGATTAAATAGATCTGACAGGGAAAGTGATCGAGTAGTTTCTCCCTGTTTGAGGAAAGCAGCTCCATGATCCTCTAAGTCTTTCTCTATCTTTTCATACAATCTAGATCTGCTCCGCATTTGAGATAGACCATTCTTTTTCAATCATTAATTACTTATCAATTCAAGCAACAGAATAAGGTTTCTTTTCGTGCGCATATAACACCTAACAACCTGTGACTTTTAAAATGGTTTCTTAATATATTAGTTACCAAGATATTTTATTTTCTTCCAGATTATATGTAAAGGTTGAGATGGTGTTTAATGGAGGAAAAATTTTAATTTAATATCTCCGTAATTGTTATTTGGTGGTGTTAATGGAGGAAAAAAATTTGAAGGAGTATTGGTGAAAAATGTGTTTGAGGTTGTTAACGGAGGAATTTGAGTGTTGTTGTTGTTGATTTTTTGGAGAAGAAAGAAGAAAAAGGAGTCCATTTTTTAAAAAATAAAATAAATTTTTACTATATTTTAAATATAATATTAGTGAAATTATTTTTTTTATAAGTACACGTGCCTTTTTTCCTTGAAAATGTCACATCAGCATTAGGGGTGAAAATAATACACTTTAAATATATTAAGAAGTGAATAAACAGAAGTAATAAAGTAAGTTGATGAGACAAATTCAGGAGGGAAATGATGTGTTTTCTCTATATTATATCTATAACAAAAGATGCATACAAGGAGTGAGGTGCTATGGAAGCATTCGCAGATAAGTAGTACTATTATTTATCATAAATGTTGTTTACAAATGGAGATGTTCAGAAAAGCATTAAATGTAATACATCTCGGTCTAGTAGTGTTATACCGATCTTCTTCGAGTAGAGTGTAGACAAAAAGAGACGGTTGTTCCAAAATTACAAAAGAAACTGAAGTTGCAAGACACATTGTTATGTAGCAAGTCGATATGCCATAACAATTTGCCCCATATATGTGCGTCGGATGAGTGAATTAGCCAGTCTAGCGAGAAAGTACCTGCAATTAGTGATTCGATTAGAATAGTTGGCTGGGATTAACCACAACATTATTGTTATTTAGAAATAAACATTGCACTTCATTTGGACTGCGTACACTTATCCTCTCCGGACCCCATTTGGTAGGAATATATTGTATATGTTGTTGTTGTTTTAATATTTGAAAAAGATATATTTAGATTAGCATTCCAAAATAAGTTATCTAGAAATATTCGTATTAGTTTTATGAGGAGTTGATATTTCTAATAATATTAGAAATATTATTTTCCATAATATCAAATAAATTCAAATATATACTAATTCTGTAATTTTAAACAGCATAATCTCTGATACCAATTGTACGGGGGTGCGGATAACTTGTGTGGTAAAATAGATCTATTATAAATACAATGGATCTATTCTTATTTGTGCGTGGATATTTCTTAACTTCTCTAAATATTTTTATTTTTATTTTTATTTTGAGTTTATTTATGCTAGTTTTATCGATATTCATATCTTGGGGGTGATTATATGGTAATTGATTAAATGCTTTACTATAATATTCTTTATTTTTTTCTCTTAGTTTTTGTAATTCTTCTATGTTATTTTGAAGGTATTCTAAATATTCTATATCCTTTGTTTCAAAATATCCAATTAGATTGTCTTTCATAAGTTTTTCTAATAATATTATTTCTTCCATATTTTCTCTCCAATATTTTAAATATTCATAGTCTATCATTTTATCCTGTAGTAATTGTAGATTTACAAATTTCTGTATAATAGTTTATCCTAATCATACTATAATATATATCTAATTCTAAATTTTCAATACTATTTATTATCTTGTGTTGTTCTTCTTGTAGTGAGTTTTTTAAATTATATAAACTATCATATGTATTTTTTTCTAAATTTTTTAGGGTTTCTTCTATCCATATTAATTTTTCTTTTAGATTCTCCCTTATTTTCTAATTCGGTTTCTATAAGTAATTTCTTTATTTAGATTATCTTGATTTTCTCTAGTTTTTTCTAATATATTCTAACATTTCTTAATTTGAATAATATCCATCTGAGTAATTATCTAGGTATAACTGTTCTGTCCAATTTATAGTTTCAATTTCATAGCCTAATAGCCATCTTGTTCCATGCTTTACTATGAATTTGTTTATTATTCTGTGTCTCGAGCCGGGGGTCTATCAGAAACAACCTTTCTACTTCTTTAGAGGTAGAGGTATGGACTGTGTACATCTTACCCTCCCCAGAACCCACTATGTGGGAATACACTGGGTTTGTTGTTGTTGTTGTAATATCATAGTCTAATACTTTTTCTAATATTATTCTCTTAATATCTATAATTTCTATATCTCTAAGTATATATAAGATTAATATTTTAAGACTATCTATCATTTAAAATTGGTTAAATACTTTATTATAATATTTTTTAGTTGTTTGTTTTAATCTCATTAATTCTTCTATATCTTTAGTCCTCATATATTCATCTAAATTTGTTTTCATTTGTTTTTCTGTTGATTATATATTTTTCATATCCATTTTTCAAAATTTTAAATATATATAATTTATCATGGTTGATATGTAGGTTTGGTATATAAGTATTTGTAAGAGTAGTTAGGCAAGTGTGGTATAATTTATTCTAGTCATAAAATATTTATCAAATATTTTTTCCAATATGATTTTTCTTATATCTACAATTTCTATATCCTTAAGTACATATAAAACAAGTATTTTAAATTTATCTACCATTGCATAAATAATTATCCATTTTTAATAAAATTGCTATTTTCAAAATATTCCTTTCAATCATGCTCATAACAAAATATAATCACTTTAGATTGTTATATACTAGATTATTCTTAAATAACATATTCATCGGTCACTATTAGCATGGTAATCTGGATACTTTTCCCTTAAACAACGTCTCTACTCTGGTTATTCCCCTATCACGGCTTTCTTGCCTTACCGGTTTCACCTTTAGGATGACATAGTTCTTAGAAATTTTTATCCTTTTCCACTTTGCTAATAAACTTCTTAACATGCTATTTTTTGAATAATTCTACTATAAAGCAACTAACATGAACTTATTTTATCATATTATGATTGTTAGGAATTTATGAATTTAGCTATTCATAATAGTAAATGAATATACCTGTTCTGGTAGGTTTGATAATTCTAAGCTTTGTTCCTCCATAGATTTTTCCATTGAAACATACCTGTTTTTTAAATAATCAAATTATTTATTGTAGACAAGAGAGAGATTTTTGCTTCAACGCATGAAGGCTTGCTTCTTTCTGCCTTCATTTATAAAGGATGATTTACATAGTTTTTCATACTAATGTTTTACATGTTCCTAAAAAATTTACACGTATCTATATACTATTCCTAGAAAAGACTAATCTTTTACATAAAGTCTTTAAAAAAGTCAAAAATTCTATAGTAGGCTAATAATGGTATCTACCTAACCTAGTAAAGACTAACTATACAATGTCTTTTACGTAAAAGAAATCAAAAGCTATACATGTTGAAAACTATAAGTCATATGTCTTTTTCATATCTTTTATGACTTTGATAACTTTTGTCTTCTTTTCTTTATCCGTAGTTGATTTTTCTTCGTTGTTGTTTCTATCGTATCTGCTGCTTTTTTATCTTCTTTCCAGTTGGCATGCTTATCTTCATTCTAGATGTACATCTGGGACAATATTATCTTCCCCAATACATCTCGAACATTGATGGTATGGATATTTGTGTCCAATTATCGTGCAATATCTTGTCAATAATCCGTCTGAAATAAATCCTCTCTTAATTGCCCTTGCAGTAGATTGTTTTTCTGGGTTAAGTAATGTCATTATCCATTGTCTAACATCTTCCATATCTGCTTGTCGTAGTTCTTTTGAATTTGAATAAATCATCTGATGGTCTCTTGAATAATAGCTCCATATTCAGTTTCCATTGGTATAATTGTTAGCTAGTTCTTGAATAATTGTAGCTAGTCCAATAAGTCGTTTGTTTGCATAAAAATTAGGTATCTCGATTCTGGGTTTCTCTGGCTGCTGCACAATATCTTCTGGTATAATCATATCCCTGGTTAATCCTATTTTTACAACTTGTATAATTGATTTTATCTCGTCGTATAATATCTTTACTGGTGCAGTATAACACTTTATATAAAATAGATTTCCTTTGGTTATTCTTTTATAGGTGTTGAATATTTTTTGTAATTCTTCCATAGCTGATAATTCTTCTCTATCTTGGGTGTATATGGTATTTAATAATCCATAATTAAAACAAGTTTTTATTAAGCTTGGGTTGGTTTTGGGTAGTGCAATTAGCTTGTTGTGACCTTATAATCTTTGAGTTATATAGTTTGTGTTGGGTTCTTTGATATCTGTAGCTATGCGGTTAAGGTTTAGAAAAGTTTGTACTCGATAGATATTTTCTATGTATTTTTGAGTTGTATAGTTATAAACTTTTTTATCTTATTCAGACTATCTCGATATGTGGTAATTTATGGGGTATGTTCAAGAGGTCTTTTTGTATTTTTTGTGTAAATGGTTTTTCAAATGTCTTATTTAAGTTTATATTCTGGTATCTTTGTCCGATAACTCCTTTGCTTGTACCTGCAATTGTAGATTGATAAACGTTATGGGTTTTACGAAGTGTCCCAACGTCTCCTTCTAGCTCTAGAATTTTAATGACTTCCGATCGACATAGCTCTACACACTGCTGAGTTAGCTGATTTATAGCTACAGACTTCAGTTTATCTTCATTAGTCTTTTGCTTTTCTATTTCATTACCCATACTGTCCACTTTCATTGAAAGCGTAGTTAAGAGTTTTGAATATCTTTTCTAAAGCGTCATCTTCTATTATATCAGTCTATATAGCTTTGTCTTGATATGTAATCTGCAATAGTGTTTTTGTTAGTACTAATTACTTCAATTGTAAATGTAAAATTTAATATATTCAATACTAGTCTCCGAATCGCTTTTGCTGTAACTGAATTTTGTATTTTCTTTGTTAGCCACCAACGTACTTGTATATTATCTGTTCGTACAATAAACTTGTTATATACAATATATGGCTCAAATGCTAATAAACATTTATATAATGAACATAATTCTTTCTATTTATTTCTCATTTTATTTCTGTTTCATTAAACGTTCCTGAATAATATCTACAATGATGTTCTATTTTTTCATTTTCATACCAATATTTAAGTACTCCTCTATAACTACATTCACTAGCATCTGCTTCTATTATATATTTAAATTTTCTATTTTTGTCTGAAAATTATAATTTTGGTAATTCTTTATAAAGTGTTTTTATTTTTTGGACTTATTTTTTATCCTTTTCGTTATAGTTATATTTTACATCCTTCTTAAATTTTTTCTGTAAAGACTTTAGATTTTCTGCTAATTTTGGTATATATTCCCTTACTTGGTTTAAAAATCCCAAAAATGATTGTAATTTCTTTTTTTTATATCTAATTCTTCTTTCAAATTTATTATTTTTTGTACTATATGTTGTTGCATTTTTACTCCACTTTTATCTATTGTATTCCTAAAAATTCTATCTGGTTTTCATAATTTCAGTTTTCTTTTCACTTAAATTTATTCCCGATTTTTCTATTATATCTGTAAATTATTCCAATAATATTAAATGTTCTTTTTTGTTTTTTGTATATAATAATATATCATCTATATATACTATACAATTAGGTAATTGTTTAAAATAACTATCCATAAAATGTTGATATCTACCTGGTGCATTTTTATATCCAAATGGTAGTACATTCCATTCATAAAATCTTTGTGGTTCCGTAAATGCGGTTAATTCCTTAAACTCTTCTTCTAACTTTAAATGGTAAAATCCTGATTTACAATCAAATTTACTAAAGTAATTATATCCTTGTATTTGTCTTATTTTTAATATTTTATTTGGTATTGGGTAATTGTATGTCATAGTTTTTGCATTTAAATTTCTATAATCAATAACCATTCTACTTTTTCGTCTTTTTTTTCACTATGTTTATTTACTATAAATGCTGGACTATTGTGTTTACTATTACTTTTTTGTATATATTATTTTTCTAATAATTCATCTATATGCTTTTTAAATTCTTTTAAATCGTCAAAATTATATGTTAATGGTTTTTGAGTTATTATGCTATTTTTATCTATTAATTCAATTTTTATAGTAGTTTTATTTTTTTTCCATCCTTTTAATGGATCTTCACTATTTAATTATTCTAATTTTTTCTTAATTATTTTTATCTTATTTATTGAAAATATAGTCATTTCCTTTTTATTTATTGAAAATACGACCAGTTCTATTGTATCTTCAGTATTTTTTATATTTTCTAATTTTTGTGTAATTTTTTCACTTTCTTCTATCTAATCAGTTTTCTTTCTTATTTTATTAGTAACTCTTTTTGCTCTTACTTTCTGTTTACATGGTGTTGTAAACCACCAATCCGTTCTAGTTATTATATGTGGGTATAATTTATCTAAAAATGGCATTCCTAAAAGTATATCTTTTGATGTTAGCTCATAATTATAGATTTCTTCTATTGTTAATATTTTTCCGTACTTGTGTTTTTACATTCTTAGCTTTATAAGTAATTAAACTTCCTTCGTTATTAAATCCTTTAACTATTATTGGTGTTTTTAATTTATCGCATTTACTTTCTGGTAAACAATTATATCTACATAAATTAACTTCTGCTCCTGTATCTATCATAGACGTATAATATCTACTGTAATACCCTTCTACTACTATCATCATTAATACATATATTTTCATATCATGTTAAAGTTCTTCTTAAGAATAATTTCTCTCTGTTATATGTTATAGATAATTGTGTATGCTCTATATTATATGATTTTACTTGTTCTAGCCATTTTATTCCTAATATCATGTCTGCTTTTTGCATTTCTTTCTTTATTTCAAATTCTATTTTTATTTTTCTAACTCCTATTGTTATTTCTTTTTTTGCTATATTTTTAGTGTTTTTTAAGCTTCTTGATAGATCTGGGCATATATTATTGTCAGATTTTATTTCCTCATTTTTTACTAGATATCTTGCTATATAATTTCCTTCTTGTCATGTATTTAAGAGTATTAAATATTCTTTTTCATTTATTGTTCTTGTTATGTAGTATTGGTTGAAATTAGTTGTTGAACTTGTTTCATAACTTGTTCTTTTTGATGAACTTGATGATTCTGGTTTTTCATAAGCTATTCTTTTTGTTGTACTTATTCTGTTATTTATTACTTCTAAATTTTCTTCTATATCTATGTCTCTATAACTATAATCATTATTATCAATTGTTTTTACAAATTGTTCGAAAGGACTTTCTATTTGTATTTTGTTAATTTTATTTTTTCTCGTTATTTTATGTTTTGTTGTTAATACATATAGATTCTTACATCTTGCCGTAAATATTTTACTTTCTGGGGTTAGTTCTATTCCTAATATTTTTCAATATAATACTAATGATTTATCTATATTTTTATCTGTTATTGCTATTGAATAATTCACACTTATTATAAATTTAAATGTTTGGTATATTAAATTTTCTTTTATGGCAGTTATTATACTTTTTTCTATAGGTTTTATAATTCTATCATCTGCTAGGTATAATTCTATTGGTGTATCTATTCCTTCTCTACAACATGCTTTTATCAATATCTCTGTTCCTCCAAGGTGTACATATTTTATTGAGTCTTTACTTTTTATATCGTTTATTTCTTTATTAATTATTCTTTTTGTTACTAGTGGTATACTAACTCTTCCTTTTACATATCAACAATATATTACATGTTCTTTTTGGCTTACTATGTAGTATTCTTGTTTTCTTCTACTAAATATGTTTTTTATTGTTGGTATTTTAAATATTTTTTCTACACTTAAATCTAATTCTTTTCCTTTTATTTCATCAAATATATGACTATCAAATATTATTTTTTGATTTGTTCCTTCTTCATTTAAATATTCTTCCTTTGTTATTATTTTTATATCTTCTTCAGTTATTTGGTTTATTCTTATATCTTCTTCAGTTATTTGGTTTATTCTTATATCTTCTTCAGTCATTTAATTCATCTAATTCACTATCTATTTCTTTATCTGTTTCATTCACTGAAATTTCATATATACTATCTTCACTTTCTAATTCGTAATCTATATAATCTATCTGCATATATTCTGTATTTTCTATTTTTATTTCTGATATTTGTTTATTTTTTGGGTTTTTAGGTAATTTTACAATCTCTAGCTAAATGTCCTAATTTTTCGCAACTATAACAAATACATTCTTTTATAGATTTCTTTTTCCTATATGGTCTTTTATGTTTATAATTTTTTACATAATATCTTTTTCTTGGTTTCTTATATTTATATTTTAATTTTTTGTATTTCTTATATTTCTTATGTCTTTTTCTTTTCTTGCAATATCTTTTTTCGCATCCAAATTGAGGTGCTATTTTATCTTTGCAACATGCTAAATTTCTTATTAATATTTTTTCCATTTTTATTTCTTCTCTATATTTTTATCATAGGTTTCTATACCATTGCTGTAGAAATTTTATTCTTGCTCCTAGAGTATCTACTATTTTTGCTTCATCCCAACTTTTTATTATTTTTGAACTAAATGGTTCAGGTAATTTACTAAAATATAATTTTCTTATTTCTTTACTTTCTTCTGTATTATATGTTCCTTTATAATAATATTCTTTAAATGCACAAGTATATTCATCTATGTAACACATATTACATATTGCTAATTTTAACATTAAATTCCTATTTGTATCTTTCTCTTCATTTTGTTCTTCTTCTGTTGTTGTCATGCTGCTAAATTCATTTTTTATAGCTATTTCATATTTTTTTAATAATTCTATGGGTTTTAATTTAGTTGTTGTTGTTGATGATGTTTCTTCTGTAGGTTTGTCAGTTCTTAATACCCTTTTACTATTTTCAGTTAGATTTGAAAATCATAATTTCACTGTTCCTATTAGTGTTCTTTCTATATATCCTGGTGCATCTGTTACATTTATATTATTATCTAATAATTGTTTTATCATATATCCTATCCATAATTGTATTATTTTTTCTGTATCTATTACACAATCTAAGTCTAAAAAGTTATAATTTTTATTAACTATTTGTTTTGGTGTCCATTTGTCATATTCATCCTTTAGATTATATCTTTTAAACTTATTCTTATAATATGTAGGTTTTCTTATTTCTGATGTTCTAGGTATTATATTTTCATCTTCTTTTTTATCAAGAGTATTTATTTCTGTGTTTCTATTTTCTAAGTTTTCTTCATTAATTACTTCTTGTTTTTCATTGATTTCTAAATTTTTTGTATTTGTTAAGATTTCTGTATATGTTCCACTATCTTCTGAATCATAATTATCTGTTTTTTCAACATCTATTGTATTTATTTCTAATTCCCTAGTTTCTATTTCTTTATTGTTTATTTCTAATTTTTCTTTAAATGGTTTTATCTCGTTTGATAATTTTTGTTCTTTATCTTTTTCTTCTTTTTCTTTCTGTTTTTTTCATACAAATCTTTTAGCATTTGTAGTTCTTTTTCTAATTCAGCAATCCTACTATTTTTAGTTTCTTCTATTTTTCGTATTTCTTCTGTAGTTTGTTGTTTTATTTTTTCTATTTTCTTTTTTCTATCTATTTCTTCATTTTCTTTATCTATTCTTACCATAACTGTCAATTTATCTTCTAATTTTAATTCTTCCTTTTCTAACATTAAATATAAATGTTCACCTATTTTCTTATACCTTCTTCCTAGATTAGAAACAAATATTCAGATTATCCATATCAGTAAACTCAGTTGTCAGCTTACCAGTAATACAGTTAATCTGTATTCCAGTAATAGTAAACTCAGATATCAGTAAATCCCTGTTATCAGTAGTCAGAACTCAGTATTCAATCCTATCATGATGTTAGTCATAGTTACATATTCATACATGTATTCCTACATTCATGATTAGTCAGTCGGCTAGTATTGTTTATGCATATGAACCCCTTGCATTTAGGCTACCTTACTTGCATACCAGTACATTCCAATGTACTGACGTATATGGTGTTTTACTTTTAGCCATAGGTTTAGAAACACGCGCTCCAGAGCATTAGTAGCAATTCATATTCCAGCAGCAGTAGATTTGCAGTGAGTCATCATCATTCGAGGACAATATGATTTCTTTATTATTATTTATTATCTCAGTTCAGTATCAGTAGATGGAGTTAGTTGGAGACATATTCCTTCAACTTCTTATTCAGTTCAGTTTAGAGGCTTTCAGAATATAGCATGCCAGACAGTTACTTCAGATATGTTTTGATATTTGTTATATCATTTCCAGAACTTGTTTTATCAGATGTTTATTCAGTTTTGAACATTATGGCCTTACAACTTTTATGTATTCAACATAATTTCAGTATATTATTCAGTGCTCAGTTAGAAATATCAGTCATGGGTTAGCTTGTGGTCCTTTGGGGTCATAGGCACTGTGTAGCATTTTGGGTACCAGATTTGGGGCGTTACAAACTTGGTATCAGAGCCTAAGGTTTAACAATGTCCTGGGAAGTTCGAAAAGTCGTATCTAATAAATTCTTGTACATGGGTGTGTTGTTCACCACACTTATGTGCAGGAGGCTATGAGATATTTTAGGAACATTTTCCCTTCTTTCAGTATTCATGTCGTGCCAATGAGCATAGGCTTAAAGTTAAACTCTTAGTTTAATCCGCTTATTTCTTTTGTTTACAGAACATGCCTCCCAAAAGAACAAGCAAAAGGGGAACCAAAAATCAGTCAGCATCTCAGCCCGTCCTGCCAGATTCTCTAGATGAGCATGTCTTTCATGCAAAATTCAGGACTGTATTTACTACTCTAACCAGTTCAATCGTAGCTTAGAATGAACGGCTAATTGCTATTCCAGCCAACCCAGTGGAAAATTCTGCTACAGCCAGGATTCGGGACTTCACCGGAATGAATCCTCCCCTATTCTCTGGTTCTAAATTAGGAGAAGATCCACAGAAATTCCTCGATCAGGTTCAGAAAGTCACAGACATCATAGGAGTGACTTCCAGCGAGAGTGTCGAGTTATCCACCTATCAGCTACAAGATGTAGTCCATACATAATTCAAACAGTGGAAGGTAGACAGGGGTATAGATCCAGATCCCATAGATTGGGAAGAGTTTGTTACGACCTTCTTAGCTAGGTTCTTTCCCATAGAGTAGAAGGAGGCTAAAGTGTTAGAGTTCATCAATCTCATTCAAGGTATCATGAGCATAAAAGAATACTTTCTTAAATTCACTCAGTTAGCCAGGTACGCTCTCCATGTAGTAGCAGACAGTAGATCCAAAATGAGTAAGTTTGTATCTAGGGTTTCAGGTAGAGTAGTTAAGGAGTGCAGAACTGCGATGTTGATTAAGGAGATGGACATATCTAGGATTATGGTCCATGCTTAATAGATTGAAGAGAAAAACCTTAAGAAGAAGGAGAGAGAAAAATAAGAGGGACAGAACAGGTAGTTATAGTTTTGCTCAGTCAGAGTGGCAGGGTGGTAATCGCTTTCAGTTGTGTCAGAAATGTTCAGCCCCAATTTACTCTTCATTTAGTGCGCCAGTACCAAATTTCATAAATGACAGTAGGGATGGGGCATCAGGCTCCAAGGCCTAGGGTAGTGAGAGCAGGGTTTTTACTCATCCATTTTGCAAAGAGTGTGGTAAGTATCATAAAGGGGTGTGTAGAGCCGACAGTAATATGTGCTTCAGATGTGGCGAGTCAGGTCACAAGGTTTGAGACTGTCCTAAACTCGGTCTTCGAAGTCAGTATAGTCGTTCTTCATCTTAGTCCGATCACCCGAAATGGTAGGGCACCAATTCCAGCGCTATCAGTGGGCAACGCCCAAACAGACTTTATGCATTTCAGTCCCAACCAAATCAGGAAATTTCTCCTGATACAATACAGCCACTGGTATGTTACATATCTCTCATTTACATGTTCACGCTTCTTCATATTCATGAGTTTATTTTCTTTTGAAACCTTAAATATCAGTTAAACTTTGGGGTCAGAAAGTCAAGCCTTCAGATTCTATTTATAGTTCCAGTATGTATAGATAATCAGTAAGGGAAGACGACTCCAGACCCATTCCTTTCTTAGTGCAAAGTTTTGTACTATAGTCATCATTATATTTACGCATACTACCCATTTTAGTTCCACGAATACAATTTGTATCCACATGCTTCTCATAAAATAGTGTGTGCTACAAGTTTCTAGTATAAGGAATTCTAGTTTAGTTAGTGTCACAAATCATGCCCCATGAAACACAGAAATTCCAGACTCAGGTCATGCAACTCATGACTCATGTACTCATGTCAAGCTTTACAGTATGCTTAGCCCATATGACTCATGTTCCACTTCTAGTGAGCAGCCAAGCTCAGTAGTGTCATGTACACCCTCAACTTAAAGCCCTTGATAAATCCATGATTTTGGTATTCTATTCCTCAGGCCTCTATTAAGTGCCAAATTCAATATATCTGTGGCTTATGTCAATAGTCCATAAGCAATTATCAGAACTCAGTTACAGTTTCAATGTTTAGTTTTAGTAATCAGCATTCAGTCCCAGAATCAAATACTTCAGCACTAGTCTAAACCTCAGTTACCAGAAATCAATGTTTAGCCTCAATTATTGCCTTAGCTACGATCTCAGTCCCAGTTTTAGTCCAGTAATCAGATCAGAAATTCAGTCCAATTTCAGGATAGCTTGACAATGTTATAGTTATCGATTACTCAGTTAGTAGTACCTCAATACCTCAGTTTACAGAATGTTCCCAATCACATTAGATGCTTAGACTAGCATTCTTAAGGTAATATAGTTTTCACTCATTTATGCTCAGTTGCCTTATGTTATCCAATCAGTCATTACCTTCCATGCATAATACTCTACTATTTCAGTTCAACTTTTTAGACTAAGTACAGACCATCCTATTAGACTCAGTATTTAGCTATCAGTCCTTCAGTTAATTAGATAAGTCAGTACGGTTATGCATTCATGCTTATCACCCACGTGAATATTTTCAGTAGTCTTAGTTGCAGTGCATTTGGCTTAGTTACTTCATCTTAGATGATGTTCGTAGGTCTCAACTCATTTTACCAAATCTCAATCAGGTTATGATTTTCTTACTCGGCTGTCTTATACAAACAAATTCATACAGTTTGGTTTCCATGTCCCCAGCTATACGCTCTAGCCAAAATCTCATAAAAGAATGTAACCATTCTAAGATGAACCAATCCGATTGATTCAAGCTCAGCTCAGTTCGTGTATCATGCCTTAGTTTTAGATCTCAGATAATTAGTTTTGACTTAATTCCTAGGTGCCTTATGCATTGCCTCAGTTTTTCTCAGTAGCTCAGCCCATCCAGTATTCCTCAAGGGACCTAGTGTCCCAAGGGGGAGATACGCTATATTCCCCCAAACTTTCATAACATAAACATGCCGCTCTCTTCTCGTAACGAATCTAGTTTGGAGTAATGAGTACCCATAAGTTGACCCTCTAGCTCCAATCATAGTCGTACTCCATGTAATCAAGGTACTCGGTTCAGATCAGAATATTCAGCTCATGTATCACGCTCTAGACCCAGTTACGTTCTCATATTTTTGGTCATGCATATTAAGTATTTAAACTCAGACTCAGCCCATGGCAATAGCTTTTCTTAAGCTTATCCAGTTTTATGCTCAGATTTCAGTTACAAATGTGGTATTCAGTTCCATGCTCAGTTTTCATTTCAAACTTGGTATCTTTATCCTTGCATGTTCAGTCACATTTTCATGAGTTAGTTTAGTTATGTATTCATGCATCAGATATGTGTGATCAGTTTATCAGTACTCTAAGTCATGCAACTCAGTATAAATCACAGTAATGTCAGTCAAGTAGTCATGTTTCAGTTGTTCATGTTCAGTATGTACTTCAGCTTATCGTTTCTCCCATCTCAATCAGGCTCATTCGAGGATGAATGTTCCCAAGGGGGAGATATTGTAAAACCTCATACTTCTACCTAGCTTAAAATCATTCCAGAAATGTTAAAGACTTGTTTCAAGGATGAATCCACTTTTATACATGTGGTATTTTCAAGATTTTGACATTTTATTATGTGGAAAATTCAATAAGCTTCCCATCAATATCAAATTCGCCCAAATCCGATACTCGGGCGAAGAGTTAGAGCCTTTGTAGTAAGATAGTGTATCACTTGAGTCATCAATGCGTCACGGAGGCAGCTTAAATGACAATCGTCTATTTCAAGTATTGCTCTACAATAGTGGCGCATCGCGCCAAACTTCTAGGTCACAAACAAAGTGGCAACGCGATAGTTCTGTGTCACGCCACCGTGCAATTTCCCATTTGTTACTTTCCAAAGACACGACGCGATAGCGTCGCGTTGCGCCAGGGGTCCAAATCGGGAAATTTTCACAGAATTAAAATACGTGTCCAAGGGTTAAAGGGGTTAATTTCTCACCCCTATATATACCCAATAACACGTGATTCGGCCATATTTTCACCCAAAATATATTGTTTCTCTTAAGTTTCTATCAAGAAAAAGCTAGGGTTTTCAATTGGGGATTCAAATCCAAGACCCAAATTCAAGAAACTCTCCATCAATCTTCATAGAATCAAGAACTAAGGTATGCACAGTGTTGATTCATGTACTCCTTTCGTCCATGAAGCTCAAGAACCCTATTTTAAACTATATGTCATGATGTTCTTATTTTGAATTGATTATTTTCATGTTGTTATTGTTGTATGACTGCCAAGATTACCATATTGTATTAAATTGATGATCATACCTATGCCCTAAGTCTGCATGCAAGGTCTTTGATAATATGCCCCAATGAATGAATGATGATCAAGTACTTAGTTTCCATGTGTCAAGATCATGTCATGCCTCTTAAGTTATGCTATACCTACTTGATTAATATAATTCCCATGCAAACCTATGCATTGTGATTACTTCATGAGATGTTCATAAGATTAGAAGCATGAAATTATGTCATGTTTATACGCATTACTATCCATGTACAACATTATGATGATCATGTGCTTCATGAAATTCCCAGCTATGAAATTATAAATTGTTGATATTAGTCATGTGATAAAAAGTGTCAAGCCTTGTCAGTTTTATTCTATCGAGTCCTGGGGGTACTTACACCCGACAATTTAGCTGTGTGCCTAGAGACATATAGTGTTTTCATGATACTCTCAGTTAAGTCATGATCAGTAGAATTTAATCAGTCATGTGACTCAGGAAAAGTCAGTATCAATCCAGTCCCATTCAGTAATCTCAGTTAGTCATCATGTCTCAGTAGCATTCCGTCAGCTAACGAAACTCAGTGAACTCAGTTTAGCTCCGCTAAAAATACCATTTGTATCAGTTCAGTTTAGTGTCTATTCAGTTGGGAACAGGATTAGGCACCGAGTGAACCTAAGGATGGAGACTCACTTGTTATTCAGTAGAGGGTGTGATCCTTAGAAGCAATCCTTGCATTCCAGAACTACGTAGCCAGCATAGGTTGAGATGTACCCCTATGCGTAGGGCTACTAATACATCTTATTTTGCCTTATTTCTACAAAAGGGTGTATGGGAGAGCTTTCTATCAGAGAGGGTTACCTCACAGCTTGTCTTTACCTATGTCATGGTATTGACACCCTTCCAGCTGGAGTTACAGATTGGACCCCACCAGTTCAGTTTTGGGGTATGTCGGTTAGATAATTACCTCCCACAGTCCTAGTTTCAGTCTCAGTCTTGGTCTCAGTAATAGAACTTAGATAGTTCTACAAATTTTAGGACTGTCAGATACAGTCACTCAGTACAGTACGAAACTCAGCTAGTTCTATCAGAACTTAAACTGTTAGATATAATCTCTCATTATCAGTATACTAGTTATACAAAACTCATGTTATTAGTATTCATACCCAGGACTGTCAGATATAGTCAATCAGATCAGTTCTTCATAATCAGAACTATCAAAAAAAAATGTTCAGATTATCTATATCAGTAAACTCAGTTGTCAGCTTACCAGTAATCCAGTTAACCATTATTCCAAAAATAGTAAACTCAGATATCAGTAAATCCCTGTTATCAGTAGTCAAAACTCAGTATTCAGTCCTATCATGATGTCAGCCACAGTTACGTATTCATGCATGTATTCTTATATTCATGATTAATTAGTAGGTCAGTTAGTATTGTTCGTGCATATGAACCCCTTGCATTCAAGATACCTCACTTGCATACCAGTATATTCTAACGTACTGACGCATTTGTGCTATGGTGTTTTACTTTACACCATAGGTTTAGAAGCACACGCTTCAGAGCATCAGTAGCATTTCAAATTCTAGCAATAGTAGATTTGAAGTAAGTCCTCATTATTCAAGGATGATATGATTTCTTTATTATTATTTATTATCTCAGTTCAGTATCAGTAGATGGAGTTAGTTGGAGACATGTTCCTTCAACTCCTAATTCATTTCAGTTTAGAGGCTTTTAGACTATAGCATACCAGACTGTTACTTTAGATTTGTTTTGGTATTTGTTATATCATTTTCAGACCTTGTTTTATCAGATGTTTATTTAATTTTGAACCTTATGGCCTTACAGCTTTTACGTATTTTGTATAATTTTAGTTTATTATTTAGTGCTCAGTTACAGATATCAATCATGGGTTAACTTGTGGTCCTTCGGGGTCATAGGCACCGTGTAGCATTCTGGATACCAGATTTGAGGCATTACAGACTCTAACTACAACTGGATGAAATTATATATCTTTTCCTTGATCTATAAAATCCTTGATATAGGAAATAACTTGAATTAGAATTGCCTGTGTAACTCATTCCAATTCGTGATAGAGCCTCATGGCAATTTCCCTAACTACAAAGATGTTTCTCTTATATGTGAGAAGAAAAAAAGCCTCAGTCTAAGTGCTTCCTGATCTATCCCTAGAATGGTATACAATGTGCAGATCCCAAGTAAATTTGCAAGGTGTAATTTTGCATAATCGGTAGGCAATCCTGCAAACGCATCCTTCAAATTTAGAAGTTGGATCATGGCACTTGCGATGTCAAATTTAATGCTTGGGGGGTAAACATGAGGTACTATGGCTCCAGCCTCTGCCGGCTCAACATAGCCCTAGTTTTTTCCATCATCTATATAAGGCCACACATACTGATATGCTGGGATTATTTGAACATGAGCACCTCTAGCCCTATTCTGGTCTCCATCAAGTATTGCTCGATGGTCTGCTACTTATCTCTGCTCAATTATATCTGCCTCTCTAGCTACTCTCTGAGCTTCTTCTATTGCCTTCTTCTCAGTTTTAGCTTGAGCTATCAGCTCACTAGTCTGATGATCAACAATATCCTTCACTTTGTCGAGATGATGGAGAGGTACAACATCATGAACCCCTTCAAGATTATCAGCTATGTTCTGCTCTAATATCTTACTAGGTGTTTGTAGGATCCTCTATGGATTTGGATTGACTGGGATTAAGGGTTTGCCTCTACTTCGTATGCTAAGCATACACCGGCGTATGCCCAACTAAGAATAAAAATAAAAAGAAAAACCCAAAAACTGCAACAACTTCAAATCACAAATCAACATTGTGTTCCCCGACAACAGCGTTAATTTCTTAATGACGTCCAAGCAACACCTCCTATTAGATGATGGTACGGTCACTGTCAAGATATATTAACCCAACTAAGATTGGGGTAGAATCTCAAGGGAACATGTGGCTTTACAGACCTCAGTAGTTGTAGTCAATGGGTAGAATAAGAAAAGTAAATGAGGGGTTTTGGTTATAGTAATCTCGAACAAACAACAGTATTAACTTAGTTGAAATCAGTCGTAAGTTAACACTAGGATTGTGTTCCCCCCTAGCTTCTCAACTCCGTAGGCTTATCGTGCATTGTTGAATCAACCCAATACCTTGCATGCAGACTCGATAAGTTATTTACCTTCTACAGTCTTTTAGACGAGCAGATAGATTTCATCCTTTACCTTTTGAGTCTCAGGGAGTCGCATTACTAACCCTTATCTTGATCCCAATTAACTATTACCTTTTGAGTCTCTAGTTATTAGATAAAATCTAACCATCTTACTAAGATAGAACCTAGAAGCGTGGATGGATAGTTAAACTCTAAATTACTATTTTCTTTATCTTATCCTAGTCACTACTCCTCTTTTGGAGTAAGTAGAAATATCTAGGCGGGATTCTTATGTGTGCACCCATTAAGAAAACAATCATAACAAAGATAAAGCAATGCATGCCATGGGTATTGGTTCAGATCCACAATGGCACTTTTCTTAATCAATTCGCTAGGGTTTCTACAACCCTAGCTATAGGTTTTAACTGCTCATTACTATGAAGAAATTAATAACATTCATAATAGAAAACATAGATGAGATCACGATGATAAGATGAATAAAAACCTGCAACCGTAACTGAATAAATCAATCAAAGTCAATACAAGAGAATTCCAAGATCAAAGATGGGTCTTGAAATCAAAATATATTTTTAAGTGTCAAAAGTACGTAAATCCCACTAAAAATTACATAAGGGGTATTTATAGTACATGAAGAAACCTTTAAAACAAAGCATAAATGAACTAGGGAAAACCGAGTCCGTGGCCACATATGGTCCGTACCTGCTCTCTGGCACAAGGCACTGGTACTACCTGCTGTCTGGCACTGGGCGTCAGTACAGATCACAGGTACCGAAAGGAAAAGTCCTGCAAGTCAGCTCTCAGAATTTTGGTTTTCTAGCATCTATTTTGTCTACATGCGGTCCGTAGATCTACATGCAGTCCGTAGGTTGACTTAGTAGGTGCCAGGAGTCAGCTTTTCAGTTCTTCTTCAATTCTTAAATATGTTTGGATCACGATCAAGCTGAAAAACATCATAAACATCCATAATAGCTCTAAAAGTAGCCAAAACACCTTTTTCACGAACTCAACATCCAAAACATGGTTTCCTGCAAAATATTTTCAAAATGGATCATATCTAACAAAAAAGCCTCAGAAACTTTCATATTTTTCTCATTTTAAGTGTTGAAAGTGCTATATTTCTATAGCACGTCATTTATCCATTAATGTAATGCAATGGGTTCATAAGCAAGTTGAATTATGCAAATATCCATGTTCAAATTAAATTTACAAGGTGGGTTGAGGCTAATGCCATTACCAAGACAAAAAGTCATCAATTTAGGAAAACCCATGTTACCCATTCTAATTCCATAACAATGCACCCATTTAGTCCCCAAAACCAGAAATTAAAGCATGAATCATCAATCTAAAATATGAGAAAACTGATTCAAGTAATTCTAATCAAAATTCCTCAACCCAATTTCAAATCCATCAACCAAAACACATGAATAATGATTAAATAAATGCCACAAATTAAAATTAAGTTAGGGAATGAAATATATATCTGAAATATAGAAGAAATTGAAAATAATTTAGAGTTAAGAGCTTGAATGGTGAATCCCTTGGAGTTTCCAGGTTTAAGTGTTAAAGAGGACGAGGATGGTGTTTGATCCTTAAAACTAAAGGAAAAGGGTATATTTTATGTTTAAAAGTCGTGCAAGGGGTAAAAAGACCAAACGTCCCACACCCAAGTGGAAAAAAAATAAAATTAGATATTTTTAACACAGCAGCATGGCATACCATATCGTGGAGGCTAGCTTTCGTGCCACGCTGCTATCATGGAGCTCCAGTGGCATGGCATGCCACTATCGTGGAGGCACACTACCTAAAAGTTGAAAAATAGTTCTGAACCCCTCCAAAAATTCCAAAACTTTCCCAAAACACCCTTTTAACATCCCTAAATATAATTCAAGTCAAGTATTGACATTACGAATGTGGGAGGGTAAAAAATAAAATCATCAAAATTTTATGGGGTCTTACACAATACTTGAAACATATAAGAAAATAATTATAACAAAACTCAAGAAAGACACTTAGGATATTTATATCTTTAAAATTCCAACTTGAAATTCTTACTCACTTGTGGGGATAAACATGGTTTCCCACAAAAGGTATTGCTCTTACGTACCTTAGAGATGAACAATGAAAGAAATCCTTTAAATTTGGAGCCTTGAAAGTATGAATTTTATGAGAGGGAACCCTTTTTTTTATGTTCTTGAGAGTTTGGGAGAAGAGAAAACGATGGATTTGTGTTATGGGATTGGGGGAAACGCTTTAGTATTAGTTATAGGATCATTTAGGACGTAAATAACAAGTTTGCCCTAAAAAAACAAAAGGAAGATGAGATTTTAGCATCGCCATGACCATTGGTGTGGCACAATATTATCATGGAGCACAGTAGCATTCCACGCTCTTAAGCGGAGCATGACTTCCATGCCACGCTTCTATCGTGGACCTTTACTGGTTCGCTTACAAAAATGCTCATACCTTTTCACTTCAGTATTAGATTAAGGAGAAATTGAATGTGTTGGAAATAAGACTCAAATAACTTTTATTTGGTAGGTAATGGTCCATGTATCTCTTCATATTTTAGGAGAAATACTCATTTGAAATTGACCCTAATAAAATTCAATACTAGAACTCAGTCGGTTGGAAAGTTCTCAATTCAACTTTGAGATAGGAGATTGATATGACCTCAATAATCTCCAAAGATGTTCCCACACTAAAAAATTGATCTACACACTTATATCTAAATAAAAATCATTAGGTTCATATCTGTCTACGTATGAAAGACAATTCAAATTCTAACCCGAAAGTCGGTTCAAATTCTAACCCGAAAGTGTGGAGTGTTACGACAAATGAGGGTAAAATAACCAAACTCTCCTAATTAATCTTTTTCTAACTTTACAGAATAAGCAAAAAAATTAACCAAACCGAGGGTTTTGTTAAAACAACTACATGTTTTAAAAATAATTAATGAAGAACTAATTCCAAAATCAACATACTTTTGAGAAAATCTTTCTTTTCCCCTTTATTTAAAAAAAAGGTATCATGGAGGTATTGTAAATTGGTATATGTTACATAGATGGTTACTTTGTTTTATATTTTGTAGAAGTAGCAGTGTAAAAGAATCAAAAGTTGTGATTTTAATTTTATCGGTGAAAGTTGACTATATGATGTAATTTGAATTTCATTCTCCCTTAGGTTTAGCCATAAAATGTCTAATAGCCGTCTAATAATTGCTAATCTGATACCAACCAACTGATATCTTATCGGTTGGCTAGCGAATTTATGCATTTAAAAGTTGATAACTGATTAGCCGGACCGTTAAACGTGATTATCCACCCAATCTGCCCGATAAGCATCCCTAAATTTTCTGACTTTGAGATTGAAATAAATCTTCATAATTTAGACTATAATGACATAGTAAACATAGTCAACGACATCATATAGAACAAAAGAAATTATTCTATAATTCTATTTATAATTGTCAATTAATAAAATATGTATATCCTTTTTCAAAAGGGAAAAAAGAATGATTTATGGATTTATACCTTTAAGTTCACATATTAATTTTGTGTATAGTATAAATTTTAAGAATATAAAAAAATAAATGCCATTCATCATATGTGTGGCATTTGGATTTGATTCGACTTAAGTCATCCATAGGCCCTTAAACTTGTTTTGAGATTTCACTTATACCCCTCAACTCAGACTTGTACATATTGAATATTTCTACCACATCAAATTTGAACCACTTAAATACTTTTTTTCTATGTGGAGCATTGATTGTGACACACTCACGAATGAGTGCTTGAAGGCAGGTAATTAGTTTTTTTTTAAAAAAAGCTATGTGCTTCTTCCTTGCTCATTGCCACCACTTTCCACACCACCAACTGTTGATGCTAAAAAAAGTTACGTTCTTCTTCCTTGCCTCTTTGCCACCATTTCATCACACTATTCATTATTATCGCCGGCACCGGTGCTACACCCAACTACTTCCGCTTTCTTCTCCAGCCATTTCACCATTACTTTTTTTTTCACATATATATTATAGACTCATCATGCTATTTCTATCTCCCCTTTCAAACTACAACCACCAACTCTACCATTAATACCGCCAATGATTTGAGCCTTTTCAAAAGTACCAGTTTTCAATTTAAAATAGAAAAACCAATCTCACCCCAGTCAGTCATGTTTTTCACGCTGATCTATGCATTTATTGTTCTGCATGTTCTTTCTTGTTCTAGCAAATTTATTCCTTAACCTGTTGAATAACTTATGGTCTTAGTTTGTTCGTTCGAAAAAATGAAATCATCAGCACATCATTTCCACCTTTCGCCCTTCTACGTGTCTACTATCAATTCAAATCTAAACATAAATAAAATTTCAAATTAAGAGCAAACCAGATCAAAAAGTACAAAATAATAGAATTATAAGTTCTATGAATAAGAAGAAGGGACCGGAGGTGGGGTAGGGGGTGGGATAAAAAAATTAGAAATGGAGAATAAGAAGAAGAAGCGGGGGAAGAGGGTGTTGGGGAAAAAAATTAGATTTTGTTTTACATTTTAAATTAAATTATTTTTTGATAATTATTTTAGGCCCCATTGCCATGTGTCACCTTTTAATTAATCAATTTTCCATGTCACCGCAAGTGTGCTACACACACTTCACATCTGTTGCTAATTAAGAAAATATGTCTCATAGGAACAGTTTTTTTTAACTAGTTAAAGTGTTTAATAGATACTAGTATTAGTTGAGGTGTCTAAGTGAATTTTGTGAACAACTTTAATGGGCTGTGAATGGCCTACGCCATTTGATTCCAATGTGATTTTGGGGGACTAGCCTTTGGAAATGGGAAATACTTGTATTTGTTTTATGAAAACCTCATATGTGTATTCTCTTGGACTCCGAAAACATTTTTATTTTACTTTCAAAAATCAAAATCTTATTTAAGTTACTTCCTCCATTCCTTTTTATATGCTCATTTTGGGTTGGACACATTCCTTGATAAAGTCTTAACTCCTAAAAAATTAAAAATAATTTTATCAATATATCCTTAATTAAATAAGTGTCCTTTTAATTTTTCAAGATGAATTAATGGTCCTGATAATTTGAACAATGGCATAACAGGAAGATTTTTTTGATCAAACTATTTTTGAAAGATTAAAGGAGCACTTATCTAAGAATATAAGCATAATCCAAAAGGAACATATAAAAAGGAACAGAGGGAGTATCACCGATTGTATTAGTGAACTAGATTCTTCAATCGCCTAATAAGAAGTAAAGAGTGAACGTAATCAACAAAAGAAATTTTATCATAAAAAGCTCGTTGTTTAAGGGAATAAAAAATAACCTTTCGTTGTATGATTTTCCTCAAACCTCCATTTAAACTTAAGCAATTTTTCACAATTCTATAATCAAAGTAACTAACTTTAGTACCTTGGCCTTCCTATTCTAATTTCTAAAGCCTTTACTACTTAAGAAATAAATACCTAATATTAAACTTTTAATAAAATAATTACATTACAAAGTTAAGCATAAAGAATCTATTGAACAACTCGAGAATCATAACGACAACTTCCTTAAGAACATATTTTATTTGCTGACAGTTTGACTCTCGCAAAACACTTCCCACAATGATAACTATTTGGTAAGAACAAATCTTAATATTTGTCAATAACGTCTTCCACAATGATAGTCAAATCCTATTATCTTTTTTACTTCAAAATCTATTGAAATTCGATTTAGAAATTCAACCCCTATTTGACTTGATTTTCTTATTTGTATTGGACATTCACGTGATTTATTCTAATTTCAAAGTTTTTTTTCTTTTATGCAAATATAATAAATTTTTCATATTGAGTTCTTGTTCTTGAATCCATATGTTTATGACACAAATCAAACTCTTCGAGACCTTCTGCAACTCAATTTCTCCAATAAATACAGTAATGATCTACTTCTTCATTAATAGTAGGGAGAATACTCACAAAAATACCTGATATTGGACCGGATTATCTGTTGAGCATACTGAACTTTGCGGGGGTCCTACTATCCCCAGACTTTTTTTTACGTATTTTAATGGCATATATCTGCCACTTGGCCCATTGCGTGTTAGTTACGGGCATTGAGCTCGTGAAACTGTTAAAAAAATGTTTAAAACTCATATTTTTTTTGCCAAACAACCCCTAAATTTTATAATTTTTTAAAGTTTTATATTTGTTATTTATTTTTTCATTCTTCTCTCTTCTCTTCTATCTTCTTTCTTTATTCTCTCCAACAATGGAGTCTTCAACAATGGTTTCTCCATTATTGAATTGAAATTGAACACAATTTCATCACACACATACACACCTAAATGGGTCATATTCAACACACTTAATTCAATTACATCAATTTGATTCAATTTCAACACACACACCCCAAATGGGTCATCTTCAATTCCATCAAAATGACAAAATTTAACCCACCATTGCCACCACCAACCAATCACCATTGATCAGCCACCAACTAAGGAAAAAAATCAAAAAAGAAAATCCACCAAGAGAGGGAAAAAATTATTCGTCGAAACTAGAAACAAATTTGAATAATTCTGGAAGAAAGATTTCAATTTGAAACTTTGAATAATTTCAAATTCAAATTCAATTTCATACTTGAATTCAAATTCAATTTCCAGTTTCATTGCGTTCAATATGCCACAGGTTGTGTTCAATAGTTGGAAATTGAAATTTAAATTTGAATTTTCAGTTTTTTGAACTTGAAATTTGTAATTGACTCAATAAAATCATTTGGAATTTGATTTGTAGAAGAAATTTGAGTTGTGGAATCTTTAATATGGTTATAATGGTGAAAAATGGTGGAAAAGTGATAAAATGGAGAAGACAAAGCCCGTGTACTACACTTCCGACGTCAAAACTGGGTATAACTTTGCGGGGGACAATTAATTCCACTTTTAAAAAATTCGGGGGGGAGGGGGGGAGAGGGGGAATTAATTCCACTTAAAAAAGTATAGGTGTGTAATAGGACCCCGCAAAGTTCAATATGCTCAATTAGTAATCCGGTCAAACTTCAGGTATTTTTGTAAGTATTCTCCCTTAATAGTCGGTCAGTCATAAGCACTATTTTTTATTTAAGATATGCCAAGAATCTAGTTCTTATATAATGTCAATCATAAAATTTTGAATTCAACATCACACAAATATTTTGTTCTAAACTTTTTCCATCTCAAATTATTTATCGTAATTTTAAAAACTACTTGTTTCAAATTATTTATATTTTAGAAGTTTAATATAAAATTAAATATTTTTCTCATTTTATTATTAATATAATTGTTCTTGAAAAGATCAATAAATACTTGTTGAAGAGAAAATGAGAGAAATAGCCAAAACTTCTTCTCATTAATAATTTATCTTAAGAAATGTGTAAAGAAAAGTACAATAAATAATTTGAGACAAAAAGAGTATCATTTTAGCATGAAAACATTTCAAATGGGACGGAGGAAATATATAGAAAGATGAGTTAGAGGACGACCGAGGGTAATATAGTCATTTCATGCTAATACTCAATACAATTCTAGAAGCATCATCTCTTTGCTCTCTTTCACTATTTCTAGGTATTTTAGATTTTTGTTAAGTTTTTTAACATTATCAGTATAATAATTTTTATGAACTTATTACAAAATCTAATGCTATCTTTTATGACATTATTTAAATATTACATATATTAAGTGTATATGTTTATTTAAGTTTTACTTATCTCTTATTCTTAATTGTCTATATAGATAAATGAGTTTTATCATTAATTAATATTTTTAAATTATAATTTAATTTTTTTTTTAGGTTAATTTTGCATTTTATTAATAGTTATCACTTGATGGATCAGCCCATCTCACAACAAAACAAAATCCTACACTTCACCATACCCGACCCAACCCAAAACAAAATAACAAATAGAAAGAGTAGGGTTTCCAAAATATTAGTTTCCTAAATCACATTTCTGCTCCACCACCTTTTACACTACTGTTTCGATTCCTCCTGTTGAAGATGCTGATCAATCTTGCAACTCCTTCCTCTTGATTTCGTGATTCGTTCAAATTACAGAGGTAATGAATGAATTCCATTTGAAAATTTTCTCTTTTATTCCCTTTTTCATCCAAATCTTGATATTCTGCTCTCCTTTGCTTCATTCTTTTACATTTGTCACAATTGAAAGTTGTTGTGCGACTCAGAGAACCTTGGTCTGCTAGATATTATTAATAGCTAAGTATGCTATCCTCTTCTTGTTTCCCTTCAAATTTCTGGATCTGAGTAAATTGACCCCATCTTCTGTTGCTTGTAATCCATAAATCTGATAGTTTTGAAGAAAAAGAAAGTCTTGATGTCGCAAATATTCAGCTAGTCGCCTACATCTTAGGTTTTTGCAGATCCACTAGTCCATCTACACTTTCTTGATGCTGGGAACTGATTACTGTAAAAGCTGTAAAAGCTAAATAATTCATGCAATTTCATTGATGATACATACTTCTGTATACATATTACATGTAAACTATTAAGGTTGAATATTTTCTTTCCCCTTATCATCTTGCTGGTATGATCCTCAAGTATCGACTCTGCCATTTGTCACTATTTATAATGGCTTTACCTTTTTTCTCTAATTGCTGATATCTTGTGATGGTGAATGCACCTTTATCAATTGTTAAGTTAGCTAAATAATCAGCTAGCTGATTGTCCTCCCTATAGATATGTTAATAATGAGCTTGCTTGTTTTGCATTAAACTATGTGTCTGTTTGACTGTATTTGATATGCTCCATGGACACAACCATTCATTTGTCAATACCTTCTGCATGAGTAGGGAGTCCATCTGAATGATAATTTTACTGTTCTTTGATTGTGAACAATGCTTAGCTACATGTAAAATTGCATTAGCCTCTGCCTGCATACTATTTGTATAATGTTGTGGTTCTCCATTAACAAATAAGACATCTCCATTCTCATTTCTCAAACAAAAAGCATAGGAATTGCCTCCTTTCTCTCCTCTCACAGCTCCATCTGTGTTGTATTTTACCCATCCCTCCTCCAGAGCCTTCCATATTACTGTAATGGGTTTCACTCTTGTTTGTAATTTACTCATCTCTGCAATTATGTGTGGCCATTCTGGTGGGAATTCCATTACTGGCTTCCTAACCTTCAACATCATTCTAAGATTTCTTATAACATTAAATATGATCCTCAAACCAGTAGTTTCCTTATCTTCATGTTTCTTCCAGTTCCTTCTCCTCCACAGTTCCTACAAAATCATGCTAGGAAGAGCAAAGTAATATGGATTTCCTCTTCTTTTTTCTTTAGCATTCCACCATCTTAGGATTGTTCCCCTTAGAGTCAGATTGTGAATATGAATATCTACAAAAGAAGAAAAATAAGACCAAGTCCTATTAGCTTGAAAAGAATTCCTGAAGACATGAGCTATTGTCTCCACTTCTGGGGAATACAACACCAGCACTTAGATGGCCCCTGCATCCCCCATCTCCTAACAGTATCATCCATGGGAATTCTTCTTCTCCATAGTCTCCACATGAAGAAACTAATCTTAAAAGGTACACCTTTCACCCATATCTTCTTGAAAATGCTATCTATCCCTTCTCTATTCCTTATATACTGCCAGGCTGATTTAACTATGAACAAACCTTTTGGTTCAATACTCTATATAGGCCAATCCTCTTATGCAACTAATGGAGGGCTGATTTTGCTAATAACATGATCTGCTACTTCATCAGTGAATAAAGCTCTAATCACTTGTTCGTTCCATGTATCATTTCTGATCAATTCGTTAAGCTACCTATACTGACTTTATTTTTCATCAGCTCCTTCCATTATAGAATATAAATCTCCTTTCCAGTCCAGTTATCCAACCATATGTCACTATTTTCTTGCCTTACTTGCCATACTATCAAATGCTCCACCATGTCTCTTGCCAGTAGCATCTTCTTCCACACTTGTGATCTACCTGCGCTAGTTTTCCACCTTACTAATTTTGGATGCTCCTTTTTGCAGTATTTATTAAATATATACTCCCTCCAAATTGTTTTTGTAGTCCTAAAAGACCACCACAGCTTACAAAAAGTGCCATAGAGACATCAGCAATCCTTCTAAAACCCAACCCCCTTCCTCTTATGGTAAGCTCAAAGTTTGCCATTTCACCCAATGCCTTCCCTTCTATCCAATTTTACTACTCCAAAAAAATTGAGCTAGCATTCTTTGAATAGTATTCAATACATTCATGTGAGGGTTCAATACTGATAAACAATGTATTGGGATGCTCTGTAAAACATGCTTGATCAGCACAGCTCTACCTCTATAAGAAATCAATTTGCCCTTCCATGTCTGCACTTTACTAGTAATTTTGTTCAGTAATTACTGATAGTAATCCTTTTTCTTTCTCATGTAAAAGATTGTATACCCTAGGTAAAGGAAAGGGAATTCTCTTCTCAAAATACCAGTAGCCACTTCTGCTAACACCTTTATTTCATTAGATAC
Source organism: Capsicum annuum (assembly GCF_002878395.1). Classification (NCBI taxonomy): domain Eukaryota; kingdom Viridiplantae; phylum Streptophyta; class Magnoliopsida; order Solanales; family Solanaceae; genus Capsicum; species Capsicum annuum. The sequence continues at coordinate 142,037,564 of NC_061117.1, read as the reverse complement.
TCCTTTGTGCAAATAAATTGCACTCTTCTCTTTGTTTATTTTCTGTCCTAATATTTCCTCATATTTATCCAAAACTGTAGTAACCAACTGTAAAGTTTTCACTTCAGATTTGCACAATATGATCATATCATCTACAAAAGCAAAGTGATTCAATTTTGGACTTTCTCTTGGCATCCCAAATAGCTTGAACTCCTTTTGCATCAATCTCTTCAGTAATCTTAATAGCACCTCTGCTGCTATTATAAACAAAGTTGGTGACAATGGATCACCCTGCTTCAACCCTCTTGTAGATCTAAAAAATCCTTTAGGCTGACCATTTAAAAGTATTGAATACCAATTATTTTCCAACAGTCTAAAGACCCTGTTTATCAATACCTCTGAAAAACCAAATGATCTCAATACCTTTGTTAAAAATAGCCATTCCACTCTATCATATGCTTTCATCATATCAAGATTTAAGACCATGTTAGGTGGCTTACCTCTCTTTCTAATTTCTGAAATAATTTCTTGAACTAACAGTACATTTTCAGCAATACTCATTCCTTGAACAAAACCTGCCTGTTCTGGAGATATCAATTGAGGTAAAATTTCTTTAATCCTTTCATGAACAATTCTTGAAAAAATCTTATTGACAAAATTACTAAGTGAGATAGGCCTCATATCTATAAAATTATTCACTACTAACTTATTTGGTAACAAAACTAAATTAGTATAGGTAATAAACCGAGGAAGTTGAAATCCACAAAAGAAAGCTTTTACCATTTTGTGAATGTCCTGCTTAATAATCTCCTAAGTATCTTGGTAGAATGCCCCTGTTATCCTATCTGGTCCACCTGCACTATCTCTATTCAGCCCCATCACTACTTTTTTGACCTCATCCTCATCAGGAATTCTCATTATTCTGTATTTTGTTCATCAGTCACCACTTTTGGTATTTCCTCCAACATGTTGAAATCTTCTGCATCTTTTTGTTTGGTGAATTATTTATGGAAAAAATTGACTGCAGCCTCTATAATATCTAGTACATCCTCTAACCATTCTCCATTTTCATTCTGTATCTTACTGATCCTGAGCCTGCTTCTCCTCCTTTCACAATAGTGTGAAAGAATTTGGTGTTTCTCTCTCCATCCTTGAACCATTCATACCCAGCCTTTTGTCTACAGTAATCTTCTTTCCTTTTTAATTGCATATTTAGTTCAGCATGAGCTTTAAATAGATTAGCTCTGTTCATTTCACTAGGATCCTCCTCTAATTATTTTTCTCTTACTCTGATAATGTCCTCCAATGTAGCAATTTCCTGGAAAATATTACCAAAATGCTCTTTACTCCATTTAGCTAAGGCTGATTTAGTGTTTTTCAACTTCTGTTTAAACACTATAAAGGATTTCCTTCAATCTGTGAATTCCAATTCTAGTTAATCACCTCCAAACATGTTTCCTCTTTTAACCAAAAATTTAGAAATCTAAAAGCTCTAACTATCTGCTCATTTTTTGTTTTGCAATGAATTAGCATAGGAGAATGACCTGATCCACTCCTAGTTAGATGCTCCACTTCCATCTGCTGAAACATATTTTGCAATCTATTATTGCACAAAACCCTATCTAACCTCTTGAAAATGTAATCCTCATTTGTTCTCCTATTTCACCAAGTGAATTTACTCCCTTTAAACTGTATTTCTTCTATATTACATAAACTGATCCACTGATTAAATTCATAAGTTTCATTAAAAGTAACAGTTAAACCCACCAGTTTTTCTTTCTCACTTCTTATTACATTAAAATCCCCTCCTATTAGCCAAGGCACTTGATATGAATCTGAAAAATCAGTTAATGAATCCCACAGTAATAACCTCTCATTTGCATTACATTTAGCGTACACTAAAGTAACCAATAATGAGATACCCATATTTTGATTGGAAACTTTTAGAGTTAACTGCTGCTCTTTATCTTTCACAGTACTAAATTCCATATTCTCTTCCATGAATGCCCAAATCTTTCTAGATACATTTAGTATAACATACTTCATACCCAGCCTCTTCCTATACTCTTCAATATACTGACCATCTTGGAAAGGTTCCATTAATCCAATGAAGTAAAACTGGTATCTTTTTTGCATTGTTATCAGTCTAGTAAAAGACTGTTGTGTATTAACTGACCTTATATTCCAAATCAATGCATTCATTTGGATTTTGATTTAGCTGTGTGACTCCTTGTATGCATTGTTTGTGATTTAGCCTCTTCTCCACTACCACTCGTTTTCTTTTTCTTTATTCTACCTTGCTTCTTCTTTATAGCCTCTACTTGTTTGGGTGACAGATCTGCTGCTTTAGCCAACTGATTGATATTTTTTTCAAAATCATTCTCACCAGGGTCTTCCTTTATCTAATTACTATTTTCCAGCATGTTCTGTACTTGTATTGCTATGGGTGTAATCCCCTCTAATACCATCAACTCTTGTAATTTTTTATCATATACCTGTAGCTGTATTTTTTCATTTTCTTCTTCCTATACACAGTGATCCCTATCAGTATGTGATATCTTCTTCTTGCTACTCTCTTCACTTGGTTCCAAGATTTCGCTGGAATGACTCTGCTCTTTCATTCTTTTGTAATATTTTTCACTATTATTATTTGCATCCCTATCAACTACCTCCTGATTTATTTATTTTTCATCAGCTGACTTATCCCCCTGACTAACTGCTTTACCTTTACCAAAACTGCTAGTGACCCATTTTTTTGTACTGATGTTTTCTCCCCCTTCCTAAAAGTTAGTTTCACCTTTTCCTTCCTTATCATTATTGGTTTTATCCATGTTATCTGTATCTTCAAGAGCTGAAAAAGTATTTGACATCTGTAGTTCCTTTTCATCTTCCTCATTCAATACCCCCAGAATATGACCAAATCTATCCCTTTTATATCTATTTTTCCTTGTCAGCCACTGATGATTGGTATTGATTCCTCTCTCTGTATTATTCTGATTATGTACTTGACTCATCTGCATATTATTTTCTTTGTCTTTCATCTTTGTTTCTGCTTTCTTGTTTTTCTGCTTTTGTTTGTCATATAACTCTGGATGTTTATTCTAACAACTTTCTTCATCATGTCCTTGTAAACAACATTCTGTACAATACTTTGGCATGTAATCATACTGAATTTGGACCCACTTGGATTTGATTTCCCCTGTTGCTTTATTCTCTTCATTAATTCAAACCCTTTGGGGGTAATTTTGCTACTAGGTCAACCTCTACTTTCACTCGTGCACAGCTAGGTGTAGTGTGATTTTTTGTAGCCATATCAACTTGTAAGAGGTTTGCCAACTGCTGAAGCAATAGAAAAGATTGTATCTTTTGCAAACAAATTCGGCGGTAAATCTGGCATAGATATCCATGCTACTGCAACTGTGGTTTCAATATTCAGTTCAAACCATGGATCCCATTTCAATGTCCTCATTTGCCAGTATTTCTCCATTGAGCCAATTTAAAAAGATGCAGTTGACAATAATTGAACATAGTCCTCAAACATCTCTAGTCTTAATAATACATACCTTTCATCCAATACTCCAATGGTGCATTGCCCCTTTATACCACATTGATTTGGGATGATTTTACGTAAAAATTCAATATGTGGCTTACCATATGAGAATTTACCGATTATAGCATATTGTAAATTCTCTTGCATGATAAGATTTCGCACCTCTGATGATTTCCACGTAATAGAAGGCTCTCCATGTAGCATAATAATGGGTTTAGGTGGAACCCTAATATTAGTAGTATCCACCACTGCTGGTTTCAATAGATCTGCATATTTCATATTTCCATCTCCTTTTTGAATGTTCTGATTACTGTTCTCAATATTTTGGAAGTTACTATTATCAGGTGGGATAGTCCCACCGGCTATAGTGGCCATATTGGCCGGAATAGCTACAATTTTGGTAATAGTCGTCAATAGGGTTTAGGGTTTTTTTTTATCCTAAGCATGATCAAACTCTATATCTTTGGGATTGAATTTATAATTTAATTACAATATAGATGAATGATCTTTTAGGAATTTATTACAAAATATACCTCTATTTTTATTACTTATATTAAAATCTATATCTATATCTATAATCTATAATCTATAATCTATATCTATAATATATTAAAAGTGTGAAGATCCTTAGAAAGTGATTTGAACTTTTTGCCCTTAATTAAAAAACTTCATAATAGACGAAATTGTCTTTTCACCTATTTTCTTCAATTATTAATTAATTATTAAAAAACTAAAGAATCCTAAAAACACCAGAAAGGCAAAATATATGGTAATTTAAAATATTACTCGTGTTTTTTTCAAAGTCATATATTAATTGTACATTATAATATTTGTTTTTAAAGTTTATGGACTTTCTAATCAAGGAAGGTTTTAAACAAAACTTTGATTTTTAACAAATATTAATTGTCACGTTTTTTTTTATCCAAATTTAAGAATTTTTCCTTTTTATTATGATTTGCTCATATTTTCTACCATAATTAAAGAGTTTTTTTTATGGAAAATATTTTTTTTAAAAAAAAATATTTCTTCCATATTTGATTAATTCTTTTTTGGAGGAAAAAATTTTGGACTTCTATAATTCTTTGTTGTTACAAATAATACAATAGCATTCACAAGTAAAGAGTTTTGTTTTGGAGAAATTATTCTCTCTACATTTTATGTTTGCAATATTAGTTTTTCAATAAGTGGGTCACTTGACTTAAGCATATTAAATCTCTTGATGTTTTTATTATAGTTTTCTTTGTAGTCTTATTTTGTGAATGTGTGTAATGTAAGCTCCGCATAACGTCGTGTTATTTCAACTTCAAGTTCAACATTTTTCTAGGTTTATGAGTATATTTTCTATTATAGAACTTTATGAATTAAAGCTGTAATTTTTGTGAATGGATCTTCAATTTTGTGATTTTCATATTTGTTTTCTTATGAACAAAAATATTTATATTTATTTGTTCTTGGTTAATAGAATGATTGAAATTTTTCGTGGGTGTGGAAATGTATTAAATTATAACGTATGTTAATACCTCGTGCAAAGGATTATGAGGCCAATTTTTTACTTTTTCTTTTTACCTGTTAGAAAATTTCCTGTTAGTTTGAGTTTAATATGTTAAGTTGCTACTCAGTTAATCATGTTCATCATTTACGTAAAATTGCAATATATGTTAAACATGCATTGAAAAACTAATTTAAATAATAAAAAAGATTTAAATAAAAAATAATTAATTATAAAGTCCTAGATTAACTATCGAGAAAGACATTGTGGTTACATAATGCATTAAATTAAGTATATGTTTTGAAATACCCTAGGTCCAAGGATGAATACAACAACAACAACAACAACAACAATAAACCCAGTGTATTCCCACATAGTGGGGTATGGGGAGGATAAGATGTACGCAGTCTATGTCACTACCTTTGGAGTGATTGGATTAAAATAAATCTAATAGACAAAACGAGGTTTAACTTCTACTATTATCAAAACATAAAAATGTAATTATGTTCTAAAAATATTTTTGAGAAAAATACATTTAAAAATACTTTAAAAACTTAGTCACATACTAATAGTTGTGCCAAAGTAATTTCTAAATTTATTAGTACACAAACTTCTTGCCAAAAGATAGACATCAAAGTGATTTTATAAAATTTAACTCATTGAAGTAAAGTACACGTGCAGAGTGCGTATACTAAGACTAATATATCTATAAACCTCTCACTCTCTATGATTTTTACTTGTATAATACATATTAAAGTTTTATTATTAATAATATTTTTTTAAAAAAAATTGTTCATTCATTTCATTATTAAACGTCAATATTGTATGCACTTAAGATACTATTTCTCATTTTTCTTTTTTGTCTAACCAATACTGTGTTTTTTTTCTATAGAGATTTGTTATATAAATGTTTTAAAAAATTATGATTTGAAGAAGTAAACAAAAAAAGATTGACAATGTAAGAGTAAATAGACATTTTAAGAAGTTAGGATAAAAGAAAGTGTCTACTGTTCAAATTGAGAAAACGTTAATTTTTTAAGTAAATTTGAGGATGTAAATAATTTTTGAGCAACTTGCACAAATTTCATAACTGAGAAGCTAATTGTTTTCTCTCTCACAACTTAATAATATTATATAAAATTTCATAAAAAGATAGGCGGATACATTATAGAGAGTCGGATATATTATGATTTCTGATCCATGACCAACTAATTTTGAAAATTTAAATTAACCAAATCCTTTAATATAAGGCAAAAATCAAGCAATGTATTTGTGTTTGATTAATTTCATTTTATTACTCTTTAGAATAATAAATTCATAAATTTCATTAATATAAAACAGAAACATATATATCTTGGTAATGTAATTTGATCAATTTAATTTTATTATTATTATTATTTAAATATCAAATTCATTAATTTGATGTATCTATAATCAATTTGATGTATCAAACAAAGTAAACACTTAAATACATGTGTATACAACTGCGCATATATACATTTACATATATCATGAACACGTTCTAACCTCTTAGATACATAAAAAATTGATGGACCTTAAAGCGGATTGACACAAATACAATCATACGTATTGTGAACACATACTAACCTATTTTTATTAAATTTTATTTTATTATATAGAAAGATGAGTTGAATGACGATCAAGGGTAAAAAAGGTCATTTCAATAATTTTGTAATTTAAAAACATAGTTCAACTTCAAGCAGTTGTACAAGAAACAAAGATCATATTAAATTTCTGAAAAATCATTCAAGTTGTACTAAATACTAATGGACATGCGGAAACAACACATTAAAACAACAAAACGTCCTATGTATATGTAAAAATATGGACTCAATTTTTGTCTTCAAATGGTCATTAATTATCACCCTTATCAGTTTTTTTTTTTTCAAAAAATAATATTCAATACCATACACTTTTCTTCTTCTTTTAAATTAATCTGAGATTTAATCTAATTACTTTTTGTAGTTGCTTCACTTTAATTCATAACATAACTAATGTGAGTGTAAACTATTTATTATTTTAGAAATTAAATAAATTAATTATTTTCCAATTTCATTTTTCCTTTAGTATAATGAAATTGGATGAAATTAGTGTGATAAAAATAAATAGTATATGTTAAATTAAAATAAAAATAATAAATAAAAATTATTTATTGAATTATTCTTTTTAATATTTAATAGAGAATAAAAATATTAATACAAATAAATGTAGCAGATGGAATGCTTGAAATTTAAAGTAAACTATGTAGGCGTTTGACCATAAATATTATTCACGGTATTTCAAAATACATTTTTACTTTATTTTGAAATATTTATTTGGTCATAAATATTTTAAAACACTTTTTCACCATATTTGGATGTTTGTAAAACACCTTAGAGTTGTTCCACTATTTTTGAATTCACTTATTATACTTTTTAATTTATTATTTTTTTTAAAAAAAATATATTTTCATAAAATAACTCAATTTTCATAAAACTCTAAAAAAAAAAAATTATTTACAGTTTTTATATTCTTTAACTTCAAAAATACTCATTTCTAAAATACTATGATCAAATGGATCCTAAGAGTATTCCCTAAATTTAAAAATCGTAAATCTTCATCTAAATAGGGAATCAAATTTGCATTTTATTTCATTTTAAGTATTAAAAAATAATTTAAATAGTTGAATTAACGCAAGTTTGATTTAATTTTGAGTTGCCGAATCAAATTTGATAAAAAGAATAAAGTATTCCTGAGTCCAATAGTGTATATTGATAATAAAATATCGTTAGATTATCACATGGATAACGATGAAGTGTTAGATTGCTCCACCTTTAATCAGAGATCTCAGATTTGAGCCTTGGGAGTGAAGAAAATTTTGTTAGGAGTGCCACCCCTTATAGTGCGCAATCAGAATTAGTCGGATTTTTGATGCGAGTATCAGACACTGAGTGTAAAACGAAGAAAAATATCTTTATATTTTTAAATAGATTAAATCAACATATAATTGATCATAGTAAATTATTTTTCTAATTTTCTTTATTTTCTCATTTTAAGATATCAATTAATACTTAATATTCTGTTAGAAATAGTCTTTCTATCTCTGAGAGTGGAGGTAATGTTTATGTATATTCTACCATTCTCAAAATTATTTTGTGAAAGTAACAATTTATGTGCAAGGAATAATGAAGAAAAACGTACAAGATTTTATCTTCTTAATAGAACTTCCAAAGGAAATAAAAGGAGTTAGGACACTGTAACAAATTCATTAAATATATAATGTGATTTTTAACTTTATTGAATAAAGTATATTTCACGTATAATTCAATTAAGTTTAACAAATAAAATTATTTTTTAAATCGCAATAAATTTATGCCATTACTCGATATTGAAAAACAAATTAAATTTTAAATTCTTAGTGTTTTAGAACAATAAGAAAAGAATGTTTTCATAATAGATACCAATAATATTTTTAAAAAATTGTGAGTTAGATATCTTTACGTACAGTATTTTATGTATGCCAAAATTTTAGTTGGTACCAGTAAAATATTGATCAAAATACAATATCATATTTTTGTATTAATTTTTTTTTGTATATACAAAATAAATCAAAAACTTATAATCAGTTACATTGATTCTTACTATATTACTGTCTATAAATGTGAGTGAAGCACACAGGAGCCGATTGTCATGTGTGCTTCCTCACAGGGCTATTTTGGTCATTTCAATGCTTCAGATCAGGGATATTATGGTAATTTCAACTGTTTATTCTTGCTGGCTTCTTCATACTAATACACGTGTCTCCATTGTTTCAACAACTATTCATTCTCAATTGTTCTTTTCCCTTACCAAGCATATCGACATTTTCTGAAGAATTATTTTCGAGTTTCAGGTTCGTCTCTTCTCATTATGTGCTTGATTATGATTCCTTTAATTTCAATTTTAGCTTATTCAGTGGAATGCTTGTTTTTGTGCGAATTGGGGGTGAAAAATTTGTGGCTCATTCTTTATTTTCTCGGTTTCTCTTTCAAATCATGGGGTTTATTTTACTTGTACTTGCGATTTTATTGTTTGAATGTCCAAATAATTTAGGGGAAATAAGTTGTGACGTATTTTTTGGATTAACTGCTTTATTCTTTGGTGTATCTTTTGCTCCCTATCTGTTTGTGATAATTCTCCATCGAAGCTGCTTGTTTGGATTCTAAGTTTAGGCTGTAGTCTTCTGATTTTTCCCAGCTAATTGGAGTATATTGATGGTCGTTAGGTGCTAAAGTTGAATAGGTACAGTGTAAGCTATCGTTGGTTAGGCCCACTGTTATAGCAGTGCATGTTTACAGTGGTTTGAAAAATAAACTTTTCCAAAAGGACGAACTGGATGTTTACTTGGGGCTTCAGAAATAGTTGAGAAAGTAAGTTTGTAATGTCATCGAGACGTTAACATTCTAAGTAGCGTATGCTTACTGTTTTCTTGCCTCTTCTCATATTACATTACCACACTATTTTTAGCATTTTGAGTTTCATAACTAATGAGTTGATCAATAAATAAGGTTGTCTTGATAAGTGTTTTGTCCATGTTAGAAATCCCTCAAAGTTTGAATCTTTAACTGTGATTGTTGATTTATTGTTATGGTTTAGCTTATGTGTTTTGTCCATGTTAGAACCAATTCATGTACTACTCATCTTCAGCTTTTTGTACGTGACACTTTTCAAACGCTTCTAATCGTGTAGATTTATTTGAAAAATGAAGAAACAGATTCGCAACATCTTCCTTTGTTGAGTAATCTGCTCTCCAATTTGATTTGGAATTGTCTTTATAATTCAGTAGTGAATCTATAATGTTGATTACGAGTCTATTTAAATCTTTGCTTTAACTATGAATTTATTTTAACCATTTCTTGCACTTCTGTACACATGAATTCTTATACTTTAAGCTCTATTTAAATCTCCCTTTTTCAAGATCGAAAATCGTCATCGATGTTAACTTAGTTGTTACACCAAAATCAGCCATAAATGGCAATCCTTTCAACGATGTCTTCTTTAAGTTGATATATCTCTTAATGTACCATTCGGATTGACGATCTTCTGGTTTTGTTGGACAATGAAGTCAAAGAGCTTAATTCTACTGAACTTTCATAGGTCAGTAAAGTTTAGAATATGTACTGACATAGTATATTTGATGTCTTTCCTTACAAATATAGGTTTCGACCCCATTACTATCTGAAGCTCGCTGTTCTGGTTAAATTTGTGAATGCTTATTTGACAAATGATTGGATGCTTGGAGTTGCCTTTCGTACTAGGTATGCATTATCTGAAAGCGTAATAGTACTTTATTTGACAGTTTCAACATTCCCCTCTATTTGCTTTCACATTCGATTTGCCGTTTTCTGCTTCTCTCCCTTGTGACTTCTGTAATTTCTTCTAAATAGTCTACTCACTCAAGACTTAGCTGGAATTCAACCAGTTGAGATTCCCTCTGTTGAGAATGTAAGTTCGATGTTACCATTTCTTTCTGTATCGCAGTTTTTTCCATTTACTTGAACTTTAATTTCTTTACAGGTTGATGTAACTGAATTCATTGAGGGCCATTACTTATTATCCTGTATTTGGTCATCGTGCTATAAAAACATAGATCTTACAGTTCTTATTTTAGAAATATTGCTTCTCTTATTCTGAGTGCATAGGTAGACCACAGATTTATCAATTGTAAAGCTTCTGTAGTGTGAATAGGCTTATGAAACAAGAATATGCTTCTTTTATGAGAAGTAGGCTAGCTAAATTTTGCTTCCTGCTTTTGTTTCCAAAGAGAATATAGTTAGGGGATATCATGTAGTCATTTGGAATTTATCATCACAATAGTTTGGGGATGACTGAAGGAGAGCCTTGGTAAAGTTGCTATCATGAAATTAGGAGGTCATGGGTTCAAGCCGTGAAAATAGCCCCTCGTAGAAATGTAAGTTGAGCTTGTGTACTATAGACTTGTGCTCTGGCCCTTCTGCGGACGCAACTTGGTTTAATTGTATTTGTTATAATTCAAAACTGGACATATTAGCTTAGAGGGAAGAGAAAGTCAAGACAACCACAAACATAGCATGAGTACTGCTCATTTGGGAAATGTTGGAAGATATGTGAACTTTTTCTTACATTGATTAAGACGCGAGTTTCGACATGGTACCTTATATGTCAATAAATTGTGTACCTAAGGGCATTTTTGACTTTTTATAAGGTTTCTTGTGCAACGTGTCTTTCAACATGTGCACCTATATAGCCACGTATCCTTTTTTGCTTCCTTTTAGATATATTTCATTCTTTCTCTTTGTCCGTCTATATTTGTTATCTGATATTTTCTTACATGAAATCCACCATTACCTCCAACGCAGATTGAAAGTGAACAAATTTTATCATAAAATATAGCATGTTCCAAAAGCTTACATGCACTTAAAATTCATAACGGCTGCTTTTCTACTTATCTATATAATGTCTAGCTTAGATATATTTTGTTCTTTTATGTCTTTGATATTTTAATTATTCGAAATATCTGTATATTAAAGCAATTTTTGTGACTTTCCCTTGAAATTTTTGCAGATACTCTTCACCAAATGTGACCGAGAGAATTGACAAAGCAATGCTTGGCTACTAGCAAATTTAGCTGGTTCAAGTGTGATATATCTGAGATGAACTTGACTCTCTTAGCTCTACAATTTTTTAAGAGTCCTTAGAAGGTGAGGAGTAACAAATCTTACGCCATGAAAGCAGAAAGCAAAAACAACAAATAAATGAAGAAATTGAGTATGGTGCCTCATAATATCAATTTGATAGATTTCATAGTAGTAAGTACTTACATTAGAGATGGTTTGTGTATGCAGAAGTATAATAATAAAGTAACAGTTTTTTGTCAAAATGACTTAGCATGGAATAGTCACCTTCTACCTTTTGAATTTTAGTCAATAGAATAAGTTGTTTTCCCCCTCAAGAAGCTGAAGCAATGTGAGAGACCCAGAAAAGCAAAATAGGTATTTTAGCGTCTTAAGTTGTAAATTTTTGTTAGTGAACTGGAACATTTTATAGTTTGACATTGTGAATGAAAACAACAGATGTAAATTCTTTGCAGGACTTAAAGCTGGAAAAAATTTCACCATTCTTTAACCATCTTTTTATTCAAGTGATGGTTTACTTTCACATCTGGACTTTCAATGTGAAAAATATAAAGAAGCTTAAACGCATAAATAATACTCTCTATTATATTGCTGCCTCCAGAATGTATAACTAAGGCCAAGGTACCTGCTCCTCCACTGAATACAAGTAATAGAACATGTTTTTCTTGCCGATAAAAGCTAAAACACATGTTCTTTGTTCTCTGTATGCATCTCCTCTTACGTATTACCGTAATTGTTGGCTGGTTTTTCATACAGCTATTCTGCTTTATTTTTACGAGGGATTTCGGACTTTTAATTCACTCAAACTGTTTCTGTGTGGTTTCTTGGAAGATACATACTTGGACGCATAAAAATGTCATCTTGCTTGGTTTTCAACTTTTAATTGTAATAGGCGATGTTTCGAAATTTATTCTCCTAGTAGAATCCCTATTTCTTCCTACGTTTCAAAATCTTAAGATGTTATGAATGGGCCGAAAGTAGTTATGGTAAAGCAGCCCAATACCACATTAAGTGGCTATGTGTAGGATATGGGTTAATAAATAGAATATTTTAGTAAGAATAGATTTATGAAAATTGTGATAATTGCTGAGGCAAAGCTATGCTTCTTATCCCTAATTCTCTCTAATCTTCTCATTCCCGTCTACTATTCTTCTTCTTCTTCATATTGTAATTTCTTCTTCCTGTATTAATCAAAGTTAATTAGTTTCGTTCAGTTTGTGTATTGATTGTTGAGTTGATAATTCGAGATCGTTACATTGGTGCTTTCATCTAGAGGTCTCTCAAATGGAGGACTAAAAAGTACTCAAGGCATTTGTTGATGATCCAGTTCGTGATTCAATCAAACAAATGAAGGATTCTATCTCTAAAGATCTCGTTGAATTTAGGTTGATGTTGCTGGGCGTTTTGGATAAAAATCCCACGACCACTTTTGAACCCCCAAAAACAGTTATGGACGTCAAATTAGGGAAGTTTCGTGGCGAGAATTCAGAGGCCTGGATAGTTCAAGCAGAGCATTATTTCACTTTCTATAAAATTAAGGAAGATCCAAAGCTCACCGTGGCTTCGTTCTATTTTGATGGTGAAGCATTGGAGTGGTACCAGTGGTTATTAAGGAATAATCAATTAATTGATTGGCCATATTTCGCTGATAAGGTGAGAATTCGATTTAAACAAAAAGGATTGGAGTTTGCGGGAGGGAGATTCGCAAATCTCAGGCATGTAGCTTCCGTGACTGAGAACCAAAGTCGTTTTGAGGCTAGCTCATCGGGCTTTGGCAAATTGGATGCACACAAGGTGTTTGATGAAAAGACGGACAGGAAAACTGAAAATGTTATGGATATTGAAACATTTCTTCAAACACCGGATGCTATGAAACAAGAGGGTGAATATGAGGATACATCATTACAAGTTAAAACTGAGGGGGCTAAAAATTTGCCAAATCAAGCAAAACAGGAGATCCACAATTTAAAGGAGATAGCCAATTTAGATTTGCATGACAAAGAAGAGGATCTCTTGCCTCTTGATCTTGTTGTTGCAGATACAAATGTTCGAAGAGGCGAATCATTGCAGAGCACAGAAACAGGTGCTCAGGTTATAGTAAACGAAGCATAGCTTTGCCTAAGCAATTATCACAATTTTCATAAATCTATTCTTACTAAAATGTTCTATTTATTAACCCATATCCCACACATAGCCACTTAATGTGGTATTGGGCTGCTTTACCATAACTACTTTCGGCCCATTCATAACAATACTTTCGCCCTAAAAAAGAACCTTGTCCTCAAGGTTTAAGTAAGGAAGAGCATCCTCGACTTCAGTTAGATTAGTAAGCAACGAAGAAGTAACTTGGTTGGCAGCCTAGATTATTGTAGACGTGGCTACATCATTCTTGTTTAGCTGCTGACTAACATGGCAAAGATATGTAAAAAGATGACCTGCAATGCCCTCATCGTTCCCTGCTTTCTTGACATCTATTCCTTCTCTTCCAAATGACATAATCACATAATCGGCCAAACTATAGGCATTAGTATTAAATAATGGAATGCTAAGAATATCATCTAGAGTACTATTAGGATCAAAAGAACCTCTGGGAGCACTTGAAATATGATACTGACAGTACTCAGTAACATGCTCAGATCCATCGAAGCTAAAATTATCCATCTTTAAGTACCAATGAACGATTTTAAAAGCTCCCTCTCCACCAAATCTCTCCATTGCCACAGCTGCCTCTCCACCAAATCTCTCCATCGCCACTGTTATCAACCAATTACAACCATGTTTTTCTTTATTTCCAGTAAAATATTCACTTCTTAATTTTAAATCTTCCCACTCCTGTAGCATGGCAGCAATTGCAGGTGTTGCGAGTTGTCTATTACGACTGAAGTTAGCAGCAAAAATACAGCCATTTGTCTTGGAATTAATCCCACTAATTATGGCAAAACCATCGACGTCAAATTCCTTTGCTATTTCAACCAACTGATCAACTTGGGCAGTGAAATCTAATAGTAAAGCTGAGAAAGGTGGTTTGGGAAGTGGTTGTGACAACTAATGCCGACCAGTTTGTACACCCACCTTGCCATTGGACATATCATTAAACAACTTGCCACTTTCCACAGTACCATCAAGAACAAATACACTAGAATATAGTGTAATAGACAAGTAGTTCGATATAGCCAAATGTATATCGAAGCTCTCGAACATAATGGATGGAGAAACTGACTCACCAGGATCAAATGGAAAATGCATAGATGCATGCTTGTGCATCAATCTGGTTCCTTTCAAAATCACGGGGTCACTTCTTTCCCAGAGTGAGTCGACTTGTTCATTGTTAACAAAATGTTGCCTGGCTCCTTGAAAATAAATACCAAACAACTTTTGTGCTTCATTTACTATATAGTTAGGCAAAACTATGCTTCTCATCCCTAATTCTCTCTAATCTTCTCATCCCCGTCTACTATTCTTCTTCTTCTTCATATTGTAATTTCTTCTTCCCGTATTAATCAAAGTTAATTAGTTTCGTTCAGTTTGTGTATTGATTGTTGAGTTGATAATTCGAGATCGTTACATAAGAACTCTTTAGGTTATGATCTACTATGAGGTCAAGAGGACATAATTAGATACAATATTACTCTGCATAACTGTCTTCTGTGGAAAATCTGATTATACATGAGTTCATGTTACTGCAGGTCTCATTGTGATCATTTTTGGAACAGTACCTGTATTGCACATAAGACTAATGTCACGAGCAGCAGAACAATTATAACAACGACCTCACCATGATGATGACAATATCTGTACATGCACCATTTGTATCCATAGGCACACCCTCAGTTGAACCTAAGTATTCTAAATAATATTAGTATGTAAAGATAAATTTCTTATGCGGTGATCAGAATGGGATCTTCTGTCTTCATGCACATATATGCCTTTTGTCTTGTTCCCTTGTAATGTTATTTTACCTCAAATGCATTACAATTTTACAGAACTACAATTTTTCTATGCTCAAGAAGTGAGCTTTATATATTTCTTGAAGGAATTTTGAAGAGCCATTCACTATTGTTTCTGAGAAAAATCCACTTAACGCAACAAAGGGTGAAACCAGAAATCAGTGCAATCTTGCCAACAAAGCTTCACTAAAGAACCTGCTTTTGCTACGTGCTTGTATTCATTATCACTTTTTCACTCTCTATTTATGTGAGGAAGGTAGTGGACAGTGAATAATGATATGGTAACATGCTTTTCTCAGAGTTGTTTTCTTACATTTCATGTTTTGTTTGTGCGCAAAAAAGATCGCTGACACTTAGCAGATTTTGCGTTCACACAAACTACTAACTTTGAACTACCAGATTGAAGTTGCTACTTCTCCATCCTTGTTCTGTAGACTTACAAGTTACAATAATGTTCACTTGTGGGATGACTCCTAATATGCTGTATGTAATTTTTTTTTTTTACAATATCAGAATATTTTCATTATTTCACATAAAAAATTTTTATTGGGCCCTCGCTGGCGCGGGTTCTACCATCTAGTATCTAGTTTATTTATAAAAGAATTCTAGTAAGTGTGAAGTGTTACAACAAATGAGGGTAAAATAATCAAACCCCTCCTAATTAATCTTTTTATAACTTCAAAAAATATGGAAAAAAATAAATAAATTAACCAAACCGAAGGTTTTGTTAAAACAACCACAAATGTTTTAAAAAGTAATTAATTAAAAACTAATACCAAAATCAACACACTTTTGAGAAAATCTCTCTTTTCCCCTTCCCAAAAATCTGAGTATCACAAAAACTAAACAAAATCAAATCTCAATAGCAAGAAGACGGTAGATTTAGGTGATTTTCTTTTCTGTTGAAAAGACAAGTATTGTGAAGCAAGTTGGTGCCAAATACATGGTAGTTGATCTTCATCATTGTTTGATACTGAAATGCTGAAATGTGGAGTCTAACGGCCTTGTACTGAAGAAGAAAGAAGTAGACAGATTTATTAGTAAACCCCTAGTAAAGCAAATCAGAGGGAGTCATTATTGGAGAAAATGGGATGGGGAAGGGCGGCAGCAAATCAGAGGGAGTATAGCATTATTGAAGAAAATGGGATGGGGAAGGGCTACATACGAAGGAGTAACTGCAGTTGGATCATTATCCTTACTGGATTGGACATGTTTATGGTTCTTGAATCGCAGATTGTACAAAGAGTATGAAGAGAAGAGAGTACTTGTTCAGATCATCTTCAGTGTTGTTTTCTCTTTCTCTTGCAATCTTTTTCAACTTGTCCTTTTCGAGATCATTACCATTCTTTCTAAAGAGTATGAACTATCTATCCTTATCCCTTATTTAATTTGAGCTAGCTGTACGTGATTATGGGTTTATACCGCACCTAATCCTGCAATTTATACAAGATATTAAATACTAGTGTTCACCTTAAATGGGGTTATGTTGTTCTAAGTTGCTCCAACTCTCCAAAACCGTGTAAAAAATAAGCTACTTTTAAAGGATCTGACACGCACCCCGTGACATTTTTGACGAGTTCGAGCACCGCAGATGTTGTTTGTTGTTGGAGATTTCCTGATACCCTTGGTGTCGGTCCAACTTACGCGCTGATAACTCTGTCCACCAAGGCTAGAGCAAATGGAAAGAAATCACTTAGTGTTTTGTCAATTGAACGTAAGACTTCATGGTGTCTAGTCTACGTAATTGACCACTAAGCCACATCCTTGGGTGCAAATTTCGAGCGCTTTGCCCGCTAAGCAAGAAGAACTTGATAAAATTAATGAACTGATGATCTTGGGATGGAAGAATTACATCCTGATAGATCAATCAATGAGCTAGGCATCAATCCAAAACGAGTTGGATCGGCTTCACCTGTAACCTTAAGGTAACCTTAGGGAATGCAGAAAGTTACCCAGAATTCCTAGCAATGAACCCTCTGTATTTTTTCTATTTAATTGGGATTAGATTCCTTTCAGTACTGGTAAATAAGTTGTAATTTAAGGCAAATCACGGGTATTAAAACTATCAGTCCTATAAATCTCACAGTTAGAGCATTGACATGCGAGTCTCCACCATATTGAAAGGACTACTAGTAAACACCAGTAATGTAAGTATAATAACAATAATCAAGAACTAGTAGGTATGGCTTACATGTATTGTTGCTCCTCTTTTGTCTTGAGATATTTGGGAACAACTTTGTTTCGTGTGATCTTAGATGTACCTCATCTCCTCTCTAGCGCTAAAGTCATTTGAGTGTCATAAATAATATGATGGCTAGAAAACCAAGTGATGCAGATGGCATCCTTACAGGTGTCTGTAGGGGAGTTCATGAGTCGGTTATTGGTCAATACCATAACCAAACCAACTTAGTCGGTTTTAAGTTTCTAAAATCAAACCAAACCAACACAAAAAAATAACCGTCGGTTTGGTTCTTATTGGTTTAGTTCAGTTTGGTTCGGTTCTTAACATTACTTAATGATAAAAGTTAAAATTTTTCTTAAAAAATTCAATCCAACATATGAGATGTCAACCGAGTGTTGTTCCTCAACCTTGAAACTAATATGTCAATTTAGTGTTATACTTAGGCAACGCCATGAACAACACCATATGAACGCTTCTACAAATGTATTTAGAAACTACATATAAGAGAATGATATGATAAACCCTCCAAAAGGTAAACTTATAATTTTTTTGCTCAATAGGGACCAAAAAGAAAGTTCAAAACTAGTGATTATCTATAGTCTAATAAAACTCACCTATAAAATCCCATAGACAACATCATAATTTTCACAATTAGTATCATTTGCCATTCAAAGTGCGAAAATCATATAGAATCTCGTACCATCAATTAGATGGAGACATATGACTAAAAGTGTTATGACTAAAGTTAAATTCTTGATTAAAATTTAAAATATAAAAAATATTTATATTTTATTTATGAATAATATATAAATAATTTATATATGCATATGTATGTGATATATATATATATATATATATATATATATATATAAATTTTATCGGTTCGGTTTGATTATTTTGGCGGTTATTTTAGAGTAAAACCAAAACCAAACCACATAAGCATCGGTTTTAAAAATTTAAAATCAAACCTAACCAAATGTCGGTTTTTTTAATCAGTTTGATTTGGATCGCGGTTCGATTTGATTTTTAACCAAACCATGAACACCCCTAGGTATCTGACAGTACCTCAGAGATACGAATAATATAACTAACCATATTCTGAGTCCACTGTGGAGTGGAAAAGACGTTAAATGAGTAGAGAAAGAGCACGTTAGTTCAGATATTTAAGAAAAAGCCTATGAACAGTCATGATGCTGAACTTATGTTTCATATGATGGAACTTTGAGAAAGCATGATACACCCTAGTTACAGGTTAGTTAACCAGTAGTTATACGTTAGTCTGCAATCACATTCGTGTTGCCCGGATGGTAGAGAATGGAGATTTCATGGTCCTTCAGTAACACAATCCATCTACATTGCTTCAATTAATCTCCTTCTTGGTCATAATATACTAAAAACTGTGGTGATTAATAAAGATCTCACAGCAAACCCATATAAATAATGCCTCTAAATCCTAAGCGCAAATACTATCGTTGCTAACTCCAAGTCATGAGTGAGGTAGTTTTCACGACCCGATTTACGAGTCTTGATGACACCTACTCTATTCCGCCAGTAGATACGTCAAACCGTAACCCAAAGTTAAACACAATGGGTTAACGTGGTGGAAAATGCCCAACATAGGCGAAAATCAACAAGTACAACTTATAAATATAATATTTGAAATAGATAAAGATAGTCACATAGACACCATCCGACGACATGGTAGAGCCAGTACAGGAGCATCTAGTAGTAATAATACAACTCAAGTATCTAGAATAGTCAATACATCTGTCTTGAAACAAAAGAGTGAACATAAAAGATTGAAGAAAATGGGCGACTCGAACTCCAAGAGCTCACCCTATCTTCGGATATCAACACCGCACGAACACAAATCAACGACGTCAACTAGTATGCGGATCTGTACCAAAAAGGTACAGAGTGTATATGCTAGTTACAAGTTAGTTAACCAGTAGTTTTTGTTAATAAGTTAAAAGATTTCATTACTGATAACTAAATCAGTGTCAGAAGTATGTACTAGTTATTCCTTTTCAACGCAGATTCAACAAAGGTGAAAGGTGTCAAAGTCACACGGCGCCTGTTGTTGCCAAATTTCTTAGCTAGCGTTTGGCCTTAGATTCCTGACTATTTTTGAGTGAAGTTTCACCATGTGTTATGGACTGCTTCGGGGGTCTGTTGGAAACAGCCTCTCTACTTCTTTAGAGGTATGAACTGCGTACACTTTATCCTCCCCAAA
The DNA here is from genome assembly GCF_002878395.1 of Capsicum annuum. NCBI lineage: Eukaryota > Viridiplantae > Streptophyta > Magnoliopsida > Solanales > Solanaceae > Capsicum > Capsicum annuum. The sequence goes on along the minus strand of NC_061117.1, from coordinate 142,017,531 downwards.
TCTCACTGTATGGAAATATACTGAGTTTGTTGTTGTTGTTGTTTCACCATGTGTTATGGCCATAGTTTTTGAAAAAAATATGTAACTTTCTTAAGAAATATAATCTATACTTATAAGTTCAAAAAACTATTAAAATTATCCATAGGTTTGTATTATCATTTTATAATGAACATGTTCTATGATAAAAATTAAACTCATAAATTATAAGCTTCAACCTGCTTGCTTATAAACAATTTCACACATAATTGTAGGAACTACCAAAATTTTCTTAACTCATAAAGGAACATCCAATATTTCTATTTACATTACTTTTAACTAGTGCTATGCAATAATAATATTACATACTTGAGTCAAAAGATAAAATTTATTAATGGGGTTGGTTGGCATATATATATTAGCCCTTCTAATATATTGCAACCTGACCCCGAGACTTTGGTGGAATATGTTTAGCTGGTTTGGTATTTCTTGGGTGATGCTTAGAACTGTGAAGGAAATGTTGTCTTGTTGGAAAACCGGAAGAAGCACGAGAAAGTGCATGGCTTGGAATGTTGTTCCTTTAGCCTTTATGTGGATTGTTTGGGGAGAGAGAAATAGGAGGGTTTTTGAAGGGGTAGAATTGACTTTTCTCCAGAGTAGCCCTCAATCCCTTATTTATTTTTGGTGCACCCATGTAGTGCCAGGTTGTATAGCAGATTGGTTATCTTTTTTAGAGGACTATGTCGTGTTGCAGGTTCTTTACTTTTTGATATACTTCTTGTATATGACCGACTTTGGCCTTATGATTAATGAAATGTTTACCTGATAAAAAAAAATAAAAATTAATGGGGTTGGTTGACAGATAGATATTAGTTGAAATTAAACAACGGTGCGGTATTTTTATAAAATACAAAAGTTCGGGGTAAAATTTAAATTTTTAAAAGTTTCCAAATAATAGAATTTGGCTCAAAAATTAATTTTTTCTAATTTTTGGAAATTTGAATTATTTGCCAAATAATGACAAATTATATGACCAAACACTTTTTACCAACTTTTTACCCAAAAAACTCCATGGAATATCTATGGACATTTTGAAAGCTTTCTAAAAAAGTACTTTTAATAAAAAATAGTATGTATTTGACCAATAATTATAAAAATTAATTTTGATTAACAACTAATAATTGGCCAAACGTTTAAAAAGTGTTTTTAACAGTATTTTATTTCTCAAAAGTGATTTTCAAGAAAATGGTTTCGGGAAAAAGCTACTTTTTTTTGTCTTCTACCCAAAATTACTCATTTTTCTCCCAAAAAATTAGCCGAACACTTTACTTTATTAAAATAAGCAGTCTTTTTAAAAAAATATTTTAAACAAAAATAAGCCAGCAAACATCGTTAGTAAAATACATTCAAATCCTAAATATTAGATTAAAAAATATGATTAAACACAATTCTAACTCTAACTTAAATAATTCTTCTGTTTCAAAAAAAGAATGGCTCTTTCCCTTTTTAGCAACATTTTAGTTCCAACTTTCCACATGACATATTGAAAATCATAAGATTAAAAGATATTTTATTACATTGGCATATTTTTAATTTAATACTACATGACATGATTAAGACCACAAGATTAAATGACATTTTAGTACATTTGATATATTTTTTAAAATTCTATGTCAAGTCAAAATGGCTCAATCAAATTTGAAAAAATGAACTATTATTTTATTTAGATATATAAGGGTCAAGAAAAAAATTCTTTTGTCACATTTTTTAATCAACAAATAAGGTCACCCAGAATTAATTACTCTAGGAATTTAGACATTTATGGAAACTGTATGTACTATATTACCTTACTGATACACGCCACGTTTTCCAGCTGCATGGTGCAACCTGCAACCACTCCGGCCTGTAATAAAAGGAATAACCAGCAAGCCATTATTTCTCCATTTCCCATATGTATAAAATTTCCTTCCACCTCCAATGGTACGACGGAGATTCAAAAACTTTCCATTTCCGGCAGCAACAGCGAACCCCCGAAAACGGAAAGGATACAATCTGGAGTACAGAGCGAATGATGATGACTCATGGTATAGCGTACGACTCGTAACGAAAGGCAAAACAATGACTTGAGGTACCGAGGATATCCAAAGGAATTTGACGTGATTTTTGGTGCCGGAGAGTTTAAGTCTAAGGAGGAAGTTGATGAAATGGTTAAGAGGTTTAGGTCTGTGTCGCCGCAGCTGCAGGATAGTGAATGTGGTAGGCTTAAGGAAGGTATGGTTGTTTGTGTTGGATGTAACGCTTTTGGTGGAGATGATATGCTGTTCTACGATGCCGTTATTGAAGCGGTGAGTTGTGTATCGCCGTAATTCCTTGTTTCTATCGGTATTTCCTCTATTTTATGTGAGCATAAGTAGGCGTCTGGCAATGAAAACAACAAAAAATTACTTTATTTGGAATTCTTAAAATTGGAGTTTGAGTTGTGTTTGGATGTAACGCTTTTGGTGGAGATGATATGCTGTTCTACGATGCCGTTATTGAAGCGGTGAGTTGTGTATCGCCGTAATTCCTTGTTTCTATCGTTATTTCCTCTATTTTATGTGAGCATAAATAGGCGTCTGGCAATGAAAACAACAAAAATGTACTTATTTGGAATTCTTAAAATTGGAGTTCGAGTTGTGTTTGTCTTAATTTTTTTTATTTTTAAAGTGAAAACAGTGTTTTTTCTGTTTTCCAGGAATTTTCATGGCCAAAAGTTAATTTTCAAATAAAGTGAAATTTTTTTCCTGAAAATAGCAAAAATGTTTTATGGCCAAACGGGTCGTAAGTTAAGTTTATCGCTGCTCTAAGAGAATGCTGTGGTGAAAATCCATTTTTCACAAACATTTTGTGTTTTGCTTATTTGTCTGAATAGGTGGTATCTCTTTGTTCGTTTATATGTAATACTTTATGATTTAGTCCAATAAAATATTGTTTTGCTTAACATGAAATTCAAAATCTCGCAGAAGAAGAGTTGCTGTTCAGATTTATCATATACTGCTTCTAGGTTATTCAAATATTTCTTTATGATATCTGTAATTCCGTAGAGAACTTTGTCTTTATTAAGCCTTTGTTTGGCCATGATTTCGAAGGTGTGTTTTTTCGGAACTTCATGTTGTGTTTGGACATACATTTTACCTGGAAATTGAAATTTGAAAAGAATTGAGTTTTTGAAGCCTTGATTTTGGAATTTGAAGTTTTGTTTAGACATGCATTTTACTTGAAATTTGAAAATTTGGGTTTTTGAAGTTGTGAGTTTTGAAATTTGAATTTCTGTTTGGCCATGCATTTACTTGAAACTTGAAAATTTGAGTATTTGAAGTAATGATTTTTGGAACTTGAAGTTGTATTTGGACATGCATTTTACTTGGAAAAATTTTGAACTTTTGTGAGTGAACCGAAAAAATTTAGGAACTTGAAATTTTTTTGGACTAATAACTGGGGGTGGGGTGGGGTGGGGATGGGGGTTGGAGTTGGGGGCGTTAAGTAGAGTCTTCACTTTGATTTCGTACTCTCGGTTATACATCTTCCGGTAAAGTAAACTTTCTCCTCTCTACTCATGACATAGGTCTAATTGTGATCAAATCATGTAAGTATTGTGTCTCTGTCACTTTCTGTGTTACTGCATTAACAACTTATACTGTCAAATTGAGCAATGCCTCCAGTTTTGATCTTAACACTGGAGGACTAAGCGGTGACTACAAGCGTCCCATTTTCTCTTTGGTTGTATTTCATTGGCATGACTTGTCAAGGGATCATATTTTGAGGCATATATTTTTCTTTTGTATTTTGGTTATGAGCTGGGGGTCTATCGGAAACAATCCCTCTACTTCATCTGAGGTAGTGGTACGGACTGTGTACACTTTACCCTCCCCATACCCCATTTTGTGGGAATACACTAGGTATGTTGTTGTTGTTGTTCTATATTTTGGTTCAATTGTGTGTTCATTTCCTTTTTATCAATAAATGATAGCTTAAATTTTCTTTGCTTCAAACTTGACCCGTCCTCTCTTTGGTAGTAGATACACAATGTGGACCATTCATTTTGCAATGGAAAGGAGGAGTGCTTATGCACCTTTGTAATATCTTGGCTTCATGGCCCAAAGAAAGGATACTTAGACAATACCAGAATTGAAGGCTTGTGTATCATAAAAGGTGTTGCTGAAGTTGGTCCTAAAATAGTCCCCTTCTTGAAATTGGTGAACCGGAATTTTGGAAAATCATCTTGCATGTTGACTTCTGCTTCGAAGTATGAGAAAACTGCATCTGAAGGATCATCTTGTGAAAATGGGGGCAGTAATTTGTCTATTATTTCATCCTTCGAGGCAAGTTTTCACTGTATAATGTTCATAAATTGGGGTTGGCATGCATGAACCTTAAACATATCTGCTTCCTTGTTTCCACAGGGAATGAATAGTTCCAAGAGTATTGTTGATGTGACAACAGGAGGTTTTCTTTGAAACTCCATAACTTGTTATGATGCTACACTTTCAGTTTATCTTAACTTCTTCCTTGTGAACTGCAGCAAAAATAAGGAAATATAGCAGGCTTTGGGAAGATGACAAAGATCTTGGACGGCAATGTCCAAGTTACCATCTTTTGCTTATTGAAAACTTGGAGAGGAACTTATTACCGTCGTCGTTTAGGAATTTTATACATGAACATACTTCTGTTTCAGTGCAAGCATACATTTTTCCTAGTCCGTCTATGCAATATGCCAGCGGTATTATTGTGGTAGATTGCGAAGAGAAGCGTCAGAAGATACTCCAGTTTTTGGATAATCCCGCCCACTTTATTGTGTCCTCAATTGGAAGGTATGCCTCATGCATTCAATCTCTTAATTAAGAATGTTTTTTCTTAAGCTGGTGCTTAGCTTTTGTTATCTCTTTTCTCATTGTAGTGTCTTCATTGGCATATATATTTTCTCATTTGATGCTAAAAGCCTAAAACTAGTCTTTGCTATATCTTTGTTCTATACTGTTTCTATTTGAACAAGGCTTGCGAATTGTAATAGATTATAATATTTCTCTAGCTATACTACGTGTATTTGGGCTTAGAGACTAGTTTTTTATTTAATTTCTTGCATCCAGACAGAATATGAGCTCGAAAGCAAATTCTTTCAACAAATTATCGTGTCTAGTGTAGATGAAACTTTGACAAGCACATAAAGATTTTTTGTTTGATCTGCTCAGGAGAGCTTCCTTGATAAAGTGATCTTGCCATCTGGATATTTTGGGTGTGGTGCCTTCTATAAGCAGGCTACAATGTAGAATTTTCTCATGCTGTCAAGCATGCCCATCTTCTGACTTCTTTTTGTTTTGCATTAACAATTTTTTATGGCATGTTAATTATATTCTGCTGCCTTGTGATTTGAACTTCACACCATTGTTATTTCAATCATCTTCACCCCTTGTTATAGGCCATTTGTGTACTTGTGTGTAAAACGTAAACCTTTCTCTTTATCTGGACTGATTTGGTCGAAGTGATGATATTGGCTGATATAAGGTGTTCTGTAAATAGAGTCACCTCAATAATAGCTGATATTTTATGTATACCTCTCCTTTGCCCCGTAGGGAGAGGAAGGAAGATGCAGTCACCTAACACCTAAAAGAAAAGATGTATTATTCCAGGTGGCGGAGTCTAATACAATCTCTATGTATTTGAAGTATTGAGCTCGAAGGGCATGTACACTATATTTTGAACTGGTTGGGACTGTTCTTGGAACATGCTTTTAATCAATGCATTGTTTTCATTTGCTAATTTCCCATCTCTGGTACAAACAGTAGTTTATTAAGGATTGCTTGGATATTATGCATTCCTGACTACCATTTCTGTACTTCTGTGTATCTAAAGTTGAGGATTTAGTTATCTTAGATACTGCAATATCAACTTCTGAGATGAAATACATTAATGAAGAAGCAGAGTACATAGGTCTGAACGCAAGTTCCTTTTGTCTCCTGTTTAATGCTGCTTCCTTTTGCCATGGGTCTGGAACTCCTGGTAATTTATGTATTCATCCTTAAACCTTTCCAACTTGTTCTAGAATGTAATGGACTCAATGTAGCATCTATGAGAGGGATTCTAATATGCACAACCTGACTTGAAATCATTGGGAATATTTCTCCAAATAGATTGAGCTGTAGAAGTCGGCAATATCTACGTGATAATGAAACATTACACCGTGTTTGGGAGTCACTTTGGTCTCTAATGATGTTTTAAGTTTGGTAGTGATTTAGGTATTCAAGATCTCCAAGTAATCCTCTCCAAATTTGTGGTAGAACTATCGACCCTGCTGCTATTAATGCAAACAATCAAGATTTTCATTCTTGTGCATACATCTGTTAGATTGTAAATTAGCTCGAAAATAATGTGTTTTTTATTTGTCTTTCACAGGCCATTGGTTGTAACTGAAAGAAATTTAAGGCATGACATGATTAACATGTGGTCAGGAAGCTATGAACCCCAGGTAAGATTTTACAACTGTATAGGTTACATTTGAATAGGTTTAAGGCCTCAAAGGATCCACCTTTCCTGGATGTGGCAATCAGTAGGAAATATCGGTCATCATTGTGAGGAAGTTGTGCTGCTTAGACGCGCAATATTGGAACTAAATGTTTTGTATCAGTATTAGTCGGATCAAATGAAGAAGAGCAAAGTCACACTGGCACCTGTTGAATAAATTGCACACTCCTGAATCAAATTCATGCATGAACAAGCAACTTATTGATCAATTTCCAACCATACTTGCAGTGCTCCCTGGGTTATTTACATGGAATATCATTCTGTTGAATTCTGATCTTGCCTAAGTCATATATATGCATTTGAATTCTGGTGGTGTCTCCTATTATAAAAGTTGCTATATTGCAGTTCATCATGTTGATCTCCCTAACCCCACCTGAGGTTCTTGTCTTTATGTAGGATATGCATCTTGTAACAAGTTTGGACAAAAATCTGATGGTGGTCCATTCAGGAACAGAAGCTTACGAAAGAGCAAAGCAGTTAAAAGATTTATTTCAAGAGTTCACGAGTCATCAACAGGTGCTCTATAAGAGGTTCGCAGTGGAAGAGATGATGATTTTGCAGAAACAGCAACAACAGTTCAACCAGATCATAGATGTGTGAAATTCTAGTATATGTTTAATGTAGTGGTATATTGCTCGTGCATATTTTGGCCATTAGAAACATTGGGCTTTTTATATATTGTATTTGTCAAAGTTGGAGTTCACTTTCACCTCTCCTGATTAAAAGTTGAATATTGTAAAGTTATGTTATTGAACTTCTAAGAAAATGTCTTTTAGCAAGCTTGTTATATATGGTATCGTTTCCAATTTTTATTACACCAATCGAGCCAGGAATCCTAATTGTGGGGCTCGAAACAAAGTAGTAATGCTAACATATGACCTAAAGCAACTGTTTGAACTATCTTTGCCCCTACACTAGAAGTTATGTATTGAAATTTAGCAATATATATATATATATATATATATATATATATATATATTGTTTTTATCATATTTGTTGTATGTAAATTTTCAATGAAGGATATTCGGGCGAATCCCCTTCGCTATACTTAGCTAACTCCAGCTTGCTTGCAGGGGCGGATCTATATGTACTCGTGGGGGTGGCACGGCACCCGCAGACCTCGGTTGAGACACTATATATATCTATGCATATAATGCAGAAGAATTGAATATATAATATACTTGCCATTCCATGTACAAAGTGGCACTTAGTGCCACTGACAATAGGCAGAAAATATCACCCGATAGATCAGGGATTGAACCCTATTAATGAGCTTTGTATTTTTGGCTTCTTCCTTTGCTTGCACAAAGGGAAGCTACTCAGCACTTCAGCCACCCCCACTTCGTTTTTTTATGTCTTTTTCGTTAGATGTGTGTCATTGCTTGCACAAAGGGAAGCTGCTCAGCACTTCAGCCATCCTCACTTTGTTTTTTGTGTCTTTTTCGTTAGATGTGTGTCAAAGGCTTAGTTGTCTTTTCATTTCTCTTTTTTAGATTTTTTTCATTAGTTTCATTTACTTGCTATTTTTTATTAATTTAAATGGGTTGTTTTTCTTTAATTAATTCCTACTTTTCTAAAACTTTCTCTTGATTAATCTCTTGATACTAGTGTTTCATGTATATTTATGTGCATTAATGAGTATTAAATCTTAAACGGCACATAAATATTAACAAGAACATATTAATTTTTTTTTAAAAGTTCAAGTATATAAAATTATGGATATTATTATGTTAGAGATATTAAAATTTAAAGTTTTCGATCGTTTGAACTAAGTGAAGATGATTACGTTGAAGCTATAATTTTTAATTCTTTCAAATTATATATCTGCAACAACACTCTCAGCATATAAAGGTAATGGAATATGAGTATATTAAGATAACTATATCATATGGTTTATATAAATTTAAATTTTTAACATGAAAAATCTCTTTTTCTCTCTCAAAGCTTTGAAGAATAAGACCTCTTATATAAAAAAAAATTAAACTACTTAGGAGTTTTTGATTTCAGAATATCTAAAAAAAGAACATAACTCACTAGACGTATTTGATCGATTTGTTTATGAAATAAAAAAATGATAAATAACTTAAATTGTAACCCAAAATTAAAAGAATCGACCCGCAAATCCTAGTTGGACGACATGGCACCCGATACCACAGAATCCTGGATCCGCCTCTGCTTGCTTGTCCTGATGTTGGAGTTAAATGTTACTAGTATCTTTGCATTTTTGTGGTGTTTGTAAATATGAGTGTTGTTGAGCTGAGGATTTGGCTTCCCTCTCTCCAGTTTGCCCAGTGTCTTTTAAATAACAAATAATTCTTCAATGCCTCATATGATGTGAACTTTAGAGGTCTCTTCATGTTTACCAATAATATCTATGCCAAAAATAGCTATCTGTTAAGAAATAATTCGGTGGAAGTGTGGATGTCAAGATTTTCAAATGTTTGTTTTTCAAAGTTACATTACCCATGTATAAACCAACATTTTATATTGGTTGGTGTGGTTGCAAGGGTGCCTATAATAGCAACCCTTGCTTCCATTTGAAAGATATCATAAAATAACAAAAGCTCTAGTATCTGTTCCTTATTTTCTCTACTTAGTTATTTATTTTCTAACAAACATATTATCAACACGAGGTTCTAATCTTCTTCAAAATAAATTTTCCATCTCAGGTATAATTAGCACATGCATTACATATTTTATTTGTATGCTAATTTTTACTTATCTATTTATATTCAGTTTGTAACCATTTGCTATTTTTCTTTTAATATATCAGAGGCTATTATTATTTACTGAGTTATATTAGCTTTAGTATGCACAATGTTCTCTTCTAACTATTTTAAATAACATAAAAAAATGTCACCATAATTTATTTCTTGAACATCTTATGATACTGCCTAGTATTTCATTTAAGCATATTGTTTTTTGTGCCCTGCAATAGGATTAATGTTTAATAGATTTTCCCATTATTGACTTTGCTTTTGGAAGTATTAATAGATTTAACATTAACAAGATAAAAGAAAAACTAAGTGTGTACAATAAATTAATTTCTTGCATTTACTTTTTAGTGTCATATTATAATTACATTAATTAGTAACCAACTTACTTTAATATCAATATATGTTCAGGATCTATTTAACCTTATAATTAATTTGCATTCATAAATTGGATTATTTTTATTATTTCTAATTCATTTTTTCATTTTAGTTTCACCATGTCGAATTTATCAAAGCTTGAATTTGTGGCACTCGATAATACCAAAAAGAATAATTTATCGTGGGTTCTTGATGTTGAAACACAAGACTGATCTTCTGGACTAGCTTTGCCTCAGGTTATTAGGACTTTTTCGTTAAGGTTTGATCCAATATTGCTTTAGTCTTTAGTAAAGTATTAACCAGGTCTTGGATTAGAATACAAGGAGGGATATGTAACTCCGACTTTAGGGCTTTCTTAGACTAAGAAGAGAATAAACCGAGATTTATTTTGATGTTAATGGTCTTGGGATACTATTAAACATGGAAAGAATACATCATCTCCATGAAAGACTAAAAATTGAGTATTTAACTGTGAAAGATTCACTTAAATTATGGATTAATTTGAAGGATCGATATGAACACCTTAAACTTACGGTATTATCGAAAGTTTGATATGAGTAGATATACTTCGATTTCAGAATTTTAAAACTGCAACTGAGTATAATTCTGCTATTCATAAAGTAAGTTCCATATTAAAATTATGTGGAGATATTATCACTGATGATGGCTTGCTGGAGAAAACTTATATTACTTTTCATACATCTAATGTGTTGCTACAACAACAATATCGTGAAAGGGGGTGATGTTCCATGATTTCATGAAACTTTCGATACTTAAGACGAGGAAAATATGCAAGAATTTAGATGTTCTATGATGTGTTTTTGTGATATTGTGTAGGAGAATTGGGTTCAGGCGATAAAAAAGGATCAAAATTGACCAAGGAAAGAGTCGTGAAAAACATCCACGGACCGTGGAATCATCCATGAACTGTCAATGAAGTTCTGAAAAGGAAGGCAAAATTTTGAATTCCACGGAAAGGGGGGGGGGGGGGGGGGGGGGGGTTTGCAAATGGTAGACTTGGTCCATGACAGGTGGAATTAAGCCGTGAACAAGATGTTGTAGACAAGCGAGTTTTTGATTTTCATGGATGGTTCTACAACTCATGGACTGGGTCTACAATTGGTATACTAGATTAGTGGAAAAGAGTGATTTCTACGACTTTAGTCCATGATTGATAGACTGATTCATGACTCCACTGTACGATTGATAAAAATATGCCGACCTGTTTCTCCTACATAGTTTAGGATAGGATTCCTTTTATATCTATAAATGCTAGGTCTTATGATTATTTTACATTCTATTACATTATTGTAAGGTTTTAAGGAACATTCTTGGTCTTGGAATCACAAACATCTATTTTTTAGGGTTTTAATTCAAAGTGAGATTCTGGAGTTTTCAGCTTATTATTGTAAGTTCATAATTATTCTTTCTTACCTGAATTCTTCTTGTGTTCTTGCAATTATGAGTATCTAAACACCACAACTAGCATTGTGGGAACCATGGGGGATTAACGAAGAAGTGTTCGAAGTACAAGGTGATTCTCAAAGGGTAGCTGAGCATGTATTGTGGTTTCTTCTGGTTTGATTGCTTTTTAATAAGTGCACATGTCGACACTTTTTCTATTTCTACCCTGGACTGTAGCAAGGGTAGCCGAATCAAAATAGCAAATCAATAACAACACATGGAGTTATCTTCATTTAATTAGCTTTGAGCAGGTAAATGGGAAATACTATATTGGGATCATAGATAGGGGCCAATAATGTAACACTCAATAGACATCTACAAGGGGCATAACATAGTCGATTAGATGATACAAAAAAAAGAAAGAAAAGCAAGGATGTGTGTAAAACCATGTGTACTCAGCAAGTATTATTGATAATCGACCCTAATCCAATGCGCTGGAGAAAACCCCTCCCCAACATCTATAGTCATTAAATTATCAACTTTATCCTATTAGGGTAACCCAATACAATAGTCATAACATTATCCATAAATAGGGTAGGCACATAAGTCTAGGTGAGTCAACACTAACCATTTTATAACCAACAAGAAAAGAAAAACATATATAAGAAAGACTCACTAACATAGTACATCAGGCTCAATTATAATGTTTAATCAATAATCTATGATAAAGTGGTGAGAGTGTACAAGTATGTGTATGTCTTGCTTCCACTAAGTGTGAAGCTATATGTCTCACTAATCGAGTTATAACTGTATCCTACATCTCATGCATACCTCACTCCCAAATCAACCAAGAAGTTGAAAAGTATGATGTAACAAAATAAAATGAATGCTCACTGCATAATATCATAAACAAGGTTCAACCACAATAATTAACTAAAAAAGTAAGCACTCAACAACAATATCAATCAATACCAAGGAAATGTCATGCAATGAAAGTGATGCAATACAATATGATGATGATGATGAATAATTGGAAGCCATTGTATGACTTTCTGTATACACTTACAGATCCTCAACGCTCCCATGATAGGACCCATAGGGGGTTCAAAACCCATATAATCTTAAAATCTCTATCCTATATCTTAAATCAACTTTACCAACACATCTTTTGATATAGACATTTTATAAAGTGTCTCATTTTCGTAAAAAACTAGAATGTCTCAGTGGTACCAATGTCTAATAAATATGCATACATGATATGAGGATTTAATTTTATAACGCCCCGAGAGTACACCCTGGGTGTCACATGATGCTTACGACCCCGAAGGACCACTAACTAAACCATGACTGGTACCTGCTGTGAATACTGAATAATATTCATAAAACATATGCAAAAGTGAAGCTGAAAATGCCATAAGGTCCATAATACTAAAAAATAAATACTGAGTACAACTGTGGAATAATTGCTAACTGAAAGTGTCTGAAAGCCTCTAAACATCTGAAATAAAAGAGTTGGTGGGACGGGCCCCAAATAACTCCAACTACTATCTAAAAATAACTGAAATACTGTAAGTAATGTAATGACTAAATAAGTATCACGTCCTAGATGGATGAGGACTCAGTACTGTAGCTGTGACTGATAGAATGATCTGGCTAAGTACGGTCAGGAACCCGAGCATTCGAACCTATGATATGAGATATCATAGCGCAAAAAGATTATGTGTCAATGCTTTGAATGTACTGGTACTCTAGGTGAGGTTAGGTTAATATGAATGATTTTATATGCATGAGTAAGAATAACTAAATATCATGAAGTAACTGGATGAGAGTATATGCAAGACTGGGACTACTGAAAGTGTAGAACATACAATACCAAGCATACATCGTCTGTCTGAATTAGACTAAAACTAAAGTACTGAGTTTTGGTAACTGAATACTGATAACTGAAAGTTTAGACTGAAGCTGAAGTACTTAATTTTTGATAACTGAATAACTAATAACTGTAAGTCATGATCGTGTAGAACTGAATTGAGTTCAATACTGGATACTGAATACTAAGAATGTGGGAGGTATCATCTAACCGACAAGCCCCAAATAAGTTGATTGGGGTCCAACCTATAACCCCAGTTAGAAGGGTGTTAGTACCATACCATGGGTACTAACACTGGCTGTGAGTCACCCTAACTGGCAGGAAGATATTTTGTCAACCCTCACTAGTAGGAAAACTCATACAAGATGTGTCAACCCTTATTTGACCGGAAGATATCTCAACCTATGTTGGCTACGTAGTTCTGTAACTCAGGGATTGCTACTAAGGGTCACACCATAACTTGGCGGGAATTCCCTCATCCCTAGGTTCTCTCGATGCTAAATCTTACTCCCAACTGAACCGATACTGGAACCAATCACTAGAATAGGCTAAGCTTTATTGTATTCACACTGATCCTGTTAACTGACTGGATGCTACTTTTCGTGATACTACGAGGACCATTCTATAATGACTGGGACTACGTAAACAATTAATTTTAAGTATTCAATACTCCAGGACTCGATAGCATTGACCATGGGACCATGTCACTACTTTAAACGCATAACAAATTGATCACCATGCAAAATTCATTCACTTAGATATTTTGTCAAACACTTAGGAGGCATTAAATTGTACATGGAAATGAACAACTTGTTAATGCATTATGACTACAACAATCAATTCACAATTCAAGGGTTTGACATGATATCTACATCAACCAACATACCCATTGATTTATTTTACATGAAACTCATATTTTCTTAACCCATGGACATAATTTAATATAAATCATGTAAAACTCATAACTTGAATTTAAAAGAGGTTCTTGGACTCTAAGGGTGGAAGGGACCCAAGGATGAACATCTAACATACCTGAGTAGTTGAATTCGTGAGAATTGTTGGTGATTTCTTGGAACTTGATCTTAGACTTAATGAACTAGGGTTTGCTCTTGAGAGAATTGTATGAAAGGTTGAGTGAATTTCCCTTGTAGAAGGCTTAATTTTATGTTATGGTGGGTTACGATGGGTGGAAAATAACTCCTTTCCCCCCACAAACCTATAATTTAATAAACAAAAAATGTGCCTAGTGACGCGACAGGCGACGCGTTGCATCGATCAACCCAACACAATTATCGACGCGCCTCATCAATGGTGACAATGCAATAGCCAACGCGATGCGGCCTAATCACGTTGGCTCACTATTTTGGTCATGTAAACATGCCTCAAACGATGTTCAAAAATTCTGAAACTCACCCGAGATGACCTATAGATAACCTTGATCATGAATAAATTTAAAAATTGATAATCAAAGGCCGAGAAGATCTAAATAAAATTCATCGATGTTATGGGGACAAAATAAGGCTAAGTCTTTAACACAGCTAAATTTTTCCAAGTCTTGAACCCCTTTAGTATGCAGCATAAGACTGAAATGAGCTAAGATTTTTTTTGCGGGGTCTTACAATATCTCCCTCTTGGGAGAATTCATCCTCTAATGAGACTGACTGAACTGAAAGGTACAGAGAAATTGAGATTACATGCTGAACATACCTGACTGAAGCGTGACTACATGACTGAGTCTGACAAATGATGACTAACCAAACCGATTCGTGCATGCATGAATGACATAAGATTGATATGTAGTTGGAACTAAGTATGGAAATGAGGGATTCTATGGAAAATTATTACCTTACGCTGAGAATACCGAAGAACCTGAGATAATTTACTGAACATGCGTGAATGGGAACATGATATCATAACTGAGTCTGAAACATGATACATAAACTGAATATCATGAACTGAACTGATTTCTCGAATACATGCAATGACATAAGAATGGTTATATGGCTGAGATAGGAATGCGAGAGTGAACTTATGAGTAGCCATTACCTTCGGCTGGGTCTGGTTTCATGAAGAAAAGATGAGAGAGTTAGTACATGAAAAACTCAGGGCATCGACATCTCCCCCTTGAGATAGTTGATCCCTCGAATGATACTGACTTGAATGAAATATCAAGGAAAACTAAGATGATGCACGGGATACTTACAGACTGAATTATGACTAAATATATGGAATTTGAAATTGAGGCTTGAGGAATAGAGTATCCATGACATGAATTCATCAATGAAATCAAATTTGAGGGTATACATAACAAAAATCTGAAATTCACTGATCATTGACAACGTAGTATGTGTACAAGAATTGAACATACTATAAAGCATGAGTACATGAGTCATGAGCTGCATGACCTCAATTTGGAGTTTCTAAATTTGAGGGACATGATTCGTACTACTGAGTGGACTGGAACACCTCATACTAAGAACTAAGAGAGTATATGATTTTCTGTCAAGTTCACAAATATGAGCTATGATCATAGAGCTGACATGTAAAGCATGAGCAGATATCGTGATAACTGAAGTACAAAACTTTGAACTGAGATACGAATGGTTCGGGCGTCTCCCCCCTTTACTGATGTTTTACAATACACTGTATCACCATTAGAATCTGAGAGATTGACTTAGTTACTTGCCCTATCATCTCTCCCTTAGATTAAATCCATCATTCTAAATTTGTGAACCACTTAATCAACAACTCTAAACTGAACTTCCCCCACCTTACTCTACAATATAGGGGATAGTAATACGTGTAAATTGATAAACTCACCTTGAAATACTATACCTGATAATATAAAACTTGCTGCAAGTACCTTCTTCTAGATACCACTCTTAGCCCTCTATAGCCCCAATAATCATCATGTAATAATTTAAGATTGACTAACTGTGAATTTTTAACTCTTCTTTCTATTAGCTCAACCTTCAAAGATTCTAACCTAGATTCGAACACATAACATGGATATTCCCAACTCTTTAATAACTATACTATCTTACTATAGCCTAAAAATATCACATACATAACACATATTTTGAATCAACAAACTTAAATTCTTGTATACACTGCTTTAAGCCTACCGATTCACCTTTCACATGGCTAGTCTCATGAAATATATAATCTGCTCAAATTCAGATAAAACTATCCCAACTTTTCTACTATTGCTAAACTCCTAGTTTCATGCTTCAAATTCTAGATCATATTCTATCATAGGATTATGAGAAGGAATTTGAAAACATGTATGACTCCTGTGTATCAGTATTGAGGAGGTACTACCCCTTCATTCAGTTATTGGTTTATTGGGATATTGAAATTAAATGACTCTATTTCTAAAATCAATTGAAGTAGGTTGCTGGGACACTATAACAGGGAAATTTTTGCGTACCTGCCTAGCTATGATGGGTTTGCTCACTGAGGTAGACACTGTGAAAGGCTCTGCTAATATTTTGGGCCTAGCACTGAAGTTGACAGGTATATGGGGTTACAAGAGAAAGTGAAGCTTCGTGGTCTAGTAAAACATAAACAAAATATGAAAGGCCTGTAATGTACCCATAATCGTATCAGGAGAACTTTCCTGATTATGTCGGGATTGGAGTGCATAAAGTTTATTTTGACGTTGACCTTTGGTGGAGCTGGAGGTGGCGCCCTGCTGAGTCGAGCGACCGAATGGAACTAGAGAATGACTGTGCCGACTCTGCAGACTAGCCTTAGGACATTCTCTGACTCTATAGACTGACTCACCACATCCAAAACACACATCAATGCCCTCTCTACACACACCCTTATGATTCTTACCACACTCTCCAATCAGCGGATAGGTATGACCACTGCTCACACGACCCTGGGTTTTAGAGCTTGGTGCCCCATCCTGACTATAACTCCTAAACTTTGGTACTGGCATATTAGCTGAAGGCAAAACTAGGGCTGAACACTTCAGACTGAACTAAGAACGGTTACTACCTTCTGACTGAGCAAAATTAAAACTACCTGTTCTAGCTCTCTTGCTCTCCCTCTCTCTCCTTAATTTTTTCCTCTTTTATATGCTGTGCATGGACCATCAACCTTCCCAAGTCCATATATTTGATCAACATCGCGGTCCTACTATCTTTGGCCATACTATCAGATACTCCAGATACAAACTTGCTCATCCTAGATCTGTTGTCAGCTACTACATGAGGAGCATACTTAGCTAACTGAGTAAACTTGAGGGAATACTTCTTCACACTCATTTTGCCCTACTTCAAGTTAAAAACTCCAACAACTTAGCTTCCCTCCGCTAAATAGGAAGAACCTGTCTGACAAGGCAGTAGCAAACTCTTTCTATTCTATAGGCCCTGCATCTGCGCCTCTATCTACTATCTACTGCTTAAACCATATATTAGCTATATCTTGTAGCTGATAGGTAGCTAACTCAGCACTCTCACTAGCAGTTACCCCCATAATGTCTGTTACCTTTTTTACCATGTCTAGAAACTCTTGTAGATCCTCATCAGACTTAGATCCATAAAACAAAGAAGGGTTCATTTGGGTGAAGTCCCGAATCTTAGCTGCAGTGGTATTAGCCACTGGATTGGCTGGGATAGCAGCCTGCTGATTATTCTGAGCTACTACTGAGTGATCTAAGGTAGTGAAGGCAGCTCTGAACTCGACGTAAGTGACATACTCCTCTAGGTGATTTTCCTAAACGGCAGAGGTGCGGGCTGATTCTAGTTTCTTTCTTTGTTAGATTTCCTGGGAGGCATATTCTATACACGGAAGGAAAAGTTGAATTAGATAGAGAGTTTAACTTGAGTGCCTGCTCATTCGTATGATATGAACACTGAAAGAAGAAAATTTTTTCCTAAAACGTCTTGTAGCCTCTTGCTCATAAGTTGGTGCGCTACACACCCATGCACAAAACTCTACACAACACAACTTTTAGAGTCCCTAGGACACCTTAAAACCTTATGCTCTGATACCAAGTTTGTAACGCCCCGAGAGTACACCCTGGGCATCACACGGTGCTTACGACCCCAAAGGACCACAAGCTAACCCATGATTGGTACCTGCTGTGAATACTGAATAATAATCATAAAACATATATAGAAGTGAAGATGAAAACACCATAAGGTCCATAATACTTAAAAGCAAATACTGAGCACAACTGTGATATAATTGCTAACTGAAAGTGTCTGAAAGCCTCTAAACATCTGAAATAAAAGAGTTGGTGGGACAGACCCTAAATAACTCCAACTATTGTCTGAAAATAACTGAAATACTGAAATACTATATGTAATTCAATGACTAAATAAGTATCACTTTCTCGAAGGATAAGGACTCACTACTATAGATGCGGCTGATAGAATGATCTGGCTAAGTACGGTCAGGAACCCGATCATCTGATCCTATGATATAAAACATCATAGTGCAAAAAGAGTATGCGCCAGTACTTTGAATGTACTGGTACGCTAGGTGAGGTTAGGTTAATATGCATGGGTTCATGTTCATGAGTAATAATAGCTAAATATCATGAAGTAACTGAACGAGAGTATATACAAGACTGGGACTATAGAAAGTACTGAACATATAATACTAAGCATATATCGTCTGCCTGAATTAGATTGAAACTGAAGTACAGAGTTCTGGTAACTGAATGCTGATAACTAAAAGTTTAGACTAAAACTGAAGTACTAAATTTCTGATAACTGAATAACTGATAACTGTAAGTCATGATCGTATAGAACTGAACTGAGTTCTGTACTAAATATTGAATACTACAATTGTGGAAGGTATCATATAACCAATATACCCCAAATAAGTTGATTGGGATCCAATCTGTAACCCTAGTTAGAATGGTGTTAGTACCGTACCACGGGTACTAACACTGGTGGTGAATCACCCTAACTGGAAGAAAGACATTATGTCAACCCTCACTGGCAGGAAACACATACGATATGTGTTAACCCTTATCTGGTAGGAAGATATCTCAACCTACGCTGGCTACGTAGTTCTGTAACTCAAGAATTGCTACTAAGGGTCACACCCTAACTTGGTGGGAATACCCCCGTCCCTAGGTTTTCTCAGTGTTGAATCCTACTCCCAACTAAACCAACACTGGAACTGATCACTAGACTAGGCTAAGCTTGATTGTATTCACACTGATCCTGTTAACTGACTGGACGATATTTCTTGTGATACTATAAGGACTATTCTATAATGACTGGGACTAAATAACAACTAATTTCGGATATTTAATACCCCCAGGACTCGATAACATTGATCATGGGACCATGTCACAACTTTAAATGCATAACAAATAGATCACTATGCAAAATTCGTTCACGTAGACATTTGTCAAACACTTAGGAGGCATAACCTTGTACATGGGCATGAACAACATGTTAATGCATCATGACTGCAACAATCAATTCATAATTCAAGGGTTTGACGTGAGATCTACATCAACCAATATGCCCATTGATTTGTTTTACATGAAACTCATATTTTGTTAACTTGAAACTCAAATAACAACACATACATGGACATAATTCAATATAAATCATGTGAAACTCATAACTTGAATTTAAAAGAGGTTCTTGGACTCCAAGTGTGGAAGGGACCCAAGGATGAACATCTAACATACCTGAATAGTTGAATTTGTGAGAATTGTTGGTGATTTCTTGGAACTTGATCTTAGACTTGATGAACTAGGGTTTGCTCTTGAGAGAATTGTATGAAAGGATGAGTGAATTTTCCTTGTGGAAGGCTTAATTTCATGTTATGGTGGGTTAAGATGGGTGGAAAATGACTCCTTTGCCCCTACAAACCTGTAATTTAATAAACAAAAATGTGCCCAGTGACACGATAGGTGACGCATTGTATTGATCAACCCAATGCGATTATCGATGCACTGTGTCGATGGTGATGACACCATAGCCAACGTAATGCGGCCTGATCGCGTTGGCTCATTTTTTTGGTCATCCAAACATGCCTCAAACGATGTTCAAAAATTTCAAAACTCACTAAAGATGACCTATAAACAACCCTAATCATGAATAGATTTAAAAATCGACAATCAAAGGCCGGTAAGATCAAAATAAATTTATCGAAGTTAAGGGGCCAAAATAAGGCTAAGTCTTTGACACTTAGCTAAATTTTTCTAAGTCTTGAACCCTTTTAGTATGCAGCATAAGACTGAAATGAGCTTAGATTTTTTTTGTGGGGTCTTATTAATTCTCACAACCAACCAGTATCAAAATAAAATCCATTTAATACATGTATAAGTAAGCTCAAAATCAAATCAAAGAATCAATAATTCATGATATCAGTTTCCACTTACCACTACCAGAATAAATAGTCATGCAATCATCAATATTATCATTTCTAATCCCTTACATCAGTATCACTATAATGATAATACAATTAAATGCTTATATAAGACCTACAATGTCAAGTCAAGCCCCCACTCGAACGACACAATAATAGATACAACATTCTAATGCACAAATAAGGCCTATAAGAATAATAATTCAATCCCCCACTCGGGTTATAAAATAATAGATAAGGTGTTTAATAGAAAAACATGACCAATAACATCAAGTCAATCCCCCACTCGGGCATCACTATAATATATCCTCTCAACTCAAAAGCAATATGCATATAATCCCCCACTCGGGTACACGATCATAAATAATTACTCAAGTTATAATAAAGTTCACACAGGCCCCCATACATGGAACACAAGATAAACAACAATTCCAATAACAATAAATCTCAAACTATCCAAATCTACCTTGTTCCATACATTAAGCCTTATCAACTATTACAAGTCTATTCATAGTCTAGGAATCCTCTAAACCTCAATAATTTCATCAAAGAACGATAACAACATAATTATCCCCTGAAAAGTCACTAAAACCTCAATCGTTACATCAAAGCCACTAAATATGATTCAACTTCTAAATTAGCTATCCACTAACAAAATTATTCAAGATCAATAAGCTAACTTTTACAATCTATTCCAAGTATATTCACAAGTATCAAGAATAATTAATATAAGCAACTAAATAAATATGACTCATCAAATGACTTCAGTACCTGCAAAGATTCTTGCTATTTCACATAAGTGGGACCCCTAATTCTACGCATTTCACAAAATACAACCAAACTAACATACAATACATAAATACTTCAGAGGAAGTCAAAGTGCATCTCAACTTGTCTTAAAAGAAGAATTTGCACGCCAAAGAAAATTCTGAAGCATCAATCAGTAGCTCTATTCCCTAGAATCAATACCAAATGTGACCAATCTAATAAAATATGGCATCTACAAGTCAAAAAGAGTACAATGATACCCATATCAACTACATTTGATTTGATTCTAAAAATAGATAAATATTAAACACGAAAGAAAAGGGTAAAACTTTATTTTAGAAACACATTCTGCATAACATTAGGAAGCTACATCTAAAAATCCACGCAAAAACGAGTTTCAAATTAAAGACAATATTTTTAAGTTTTACCGATAAAATCCCAAAATAGAATTTAAAATCAAATGTCTAAGATGAGTTTGTAATGAAATCAGTAAAAATATTATAAATTCATGATTTAAAAATATACCAGGAAAGAAATCTTGAAAATCCCTTGAAAATGCTCAAATCTGAGCTCTCAAGCCCCAACAATGATGAAAATGATGGAATGGGGTTTTGAATCTCAACTTTGGTTAGGAATTATGAAAAACAAAATGGATATTCTTGGAAATGCAAAATGTGAAGGTGAATTCACATAGTAAATGTTTATATGATAAAACGCACCGAGAATCCCAAAAATAGATCTTTCTAGCTCCTAAAATGTCAAAAATCTGAAGTAAGATGAAGTCTGATATTTATATATATTTAGCTTGAATTTCCATAGCTAAAGCCCATTTTCTGTAGCTAAAAAGTTTATTTTTCCGTAGCTAAAGGTGTGAACCAACAATCTTTTACACCAACAACTTTTATATTCACCACAAAAGCCATAAATCCCTCATACAATATGAAAATACACCAATTCTTTTTTCTATAATCTCTAAATAATGATACGAATCTACTCGTTCAGTCAAAACTCAATTTCTTGCATGTTTTTTAGTCAGATATCATTTTTACTCATTAAAGAATTATTTCATGATCTGCAATAAAAACTGGATCTCGACTTACAAAATTAAACCAAACTCTTCAGATTAATCTTATAAATTATGCATGGTATTTCAAAAGTTTCAAAATAATTTTTTGATCTTTAAAACTAATAATGAACCTTTTTGTCAATCAATTTTACTTAAACAAGACCAAAGCATCCAAAATACTAAAAAACTTATTCAAAACTCATTCGAAACCTCCCAAACACAAAACACACATCCTAATAGCCTGAAAATGACATTTCAGACTCAACGAAATCATCATATTTATTTTAAAAAGTCATTTATAATAAAGTAACCCTTGGGACCCCTTAAGTTATTTTAACTAGTTTTCGAATGGAGGATCAAAATACAAATTAAGGTTCCAAAGCCGAACCAACCCTGCTACTAATCCAAATTTGACATTTTGGATCTAATAAAACTATCAGAATCACCATCCAATTCTTGGATCATGAAATATTAACTGAAGTCAAACTATTCCCTTTAAGGATGTTCAAAATCAAAATCTCATATAAAATACTTTCAAATGCATCGAGGACTATTTCAACCAATTCTGCAACTCCTAAATGAGATAAAACAATTATAGAGAAGGGAAAACTGGTAAAGATACAAAAAATTCTAAATTTCAATACGAGGATCATTACAATATCCACCACTAAGATTCACGTTTGTCTTGGAACATACAAGTAAGAAAAGCCAAAATATGTAAAGGATAAAAAAATACCCTCAAGAAACCTCAAGCAAGTATTCCAATGCAGAGTCACAACTATTGAACGACTGATCTCACCATAGAATAAGAAATCTTTCACATAAGGAATCACTAGGTTACAATATGTCACCATCCAAAACTAAGGGTCATGATGGCGCTTGTCTCGGCATACCTTGACAAGTAAGCCTATCACCCAAATTGATACATAAAAAAGAGAAAAGGCAGAAATACCCCCAATGTAAGGCTTCTAGAATGAAGCTGAACCATATAAGATAATAAGTACAAAAATAATATAATCAACAACGCATCCATAACTCCCAAAACCTGATGTCAACAGTATAATTATGTATCTAGTACAACTCGTATCCAAAATTACATAAGACAATCCAACAGATGTAACTCTGTCTCTAAAAACTAGAAATAGCATAGTCCAATGATAGAAAAAGATAGTAGAAAACATCTGGACGCCTGAAAGTCAACCACTACCTTAAAAAGCACCAAAAATTGCCTGAATCAATCAAGCTGGGGTGCACTCAAACTAGGACCTGCACCAAAAGGGCGAAGTAGGTGTGAGTACGATCCACTTGTACTCAGTAGGTATCATAGGTCAACCGTGCAAAGTAGATAAAAAAACATACAAAATACATATAAAAGGTACGTCACCTACAATTAGAAAATGTCCCACAATGTTAGCCCACATTACTTGCTCTAACAGTTCTAATATATATCATATATATTTGCAACAATAACAATCAGATAGAACACAAGTATACATTAAATCATGTACAAGTAGAAAGAAAGGAGAACATATATGCATAAGATCGCCAAGTACAAATAAAGAAAGATAGAATAAATAGATATATGACAAGTCAATATGGCAATTCGATCACGACATAAACACAATAAAGAAAGTGCAATGTATAAGATGATGATGATGATGGTGTTGATGATGATGATGATGCACAAGGTTGTCGCACGACCTCCGTATACATCCACAGAGGCAAGACTCACGACGTGGGACCTTTGGGGGGTTCATCAAGCCATATACAATCTATATATATATGTCCATATCCATATCAATATCTCCTTCCCGGCACATCCCTTGGGGAGGGTTTTATAAGATATCATATTTTTTGTCATAAAAGATGTTGTCAGTATTTCTTAGTTGTTGCCACGATAGTACCATTTGTTTTATGAATGAGTATGACATAAGGATGTAATACTCACAACAAATCATATGATGTATTTCCAAAATCAACCACAAAGATATATTTCTACTACTAACCGCAATAATACAATTCACAACTATGTAAGCCAATATCCACTCATTATTTCACCATCCATGAATTTCCATATGTTTCATATGCCAATAAAGTATAAATATAATCAAAATACACCAATATTATCATATTAGGAATTTCAACAACACAATACAATTATTCACATGCATTCAAGGCTATCAATATCACATAGGACCCCACACGGTAACACATATCACATAATATCTCAATTTTGATAATTACATCACATATAGGCCCCCACATGGGCGCAATTCATAGATATTTTTCATGATTATTTTCCATCCTTAACATGCATTTTGTACCAATATTTACTACCCAACCCAGTTTGAAAGAGTTAAGCCATAACCTAACTCGAAAGCCAAAACCATTCTGCTACACTTCAAACCCACGAACTTACTTTCCATGAATTATTTTGAAATTAACTAAAATCAAGAAATATTGAATCTATGCATCAAAACAAAGCCATCAATACCCAAATTACCTACTTTTGGTTCGGGATCAAAATGGACACCCGAAATGAATTTTTAAAAAAGAAGAGTAAAATTGGAACTTTATTGCAAAAATGTGTTCGACATATGTGTAGGAATCTACAGCTGAAAATCCAAGTCAAATAAAGTAAAAAAATAAGGTTCAAATCAAAGAAAAACTATTTTTGAGCTTTATTGGGTAAAATCTTTAAAATCCGTGTTAAAATCAACAATCGAGGTTGTTTTGAAGATGAAAATGAGGAAAAACAAGTAAATATAGAATTAGGAACATTATTCAAGTAAAAAAAGTGAAATTTAGGGACAAATAAAGTAATAATTTTTTTTGGGTTTTGAACAATTATGTTAAGAATTAAAGTAAGAAAAGGATGAAATCTCACCTTAAATCCATAAAAGAATCAAGAAATAGACTTTAATCTAGCTTCCCAAATACCCATAAGCTTCATTTATAAGCTCTCACACTATTTTAGGGTTTTAACTCTCCAAAGGCAAGATGAAAAATGAGCTAAAATTGGGTAAAAAAAAGGCCTTTTTCTATTGCACCAGATTACCTGACACAAAAAGGGCATAAATTGTAGTTGCCAAATGCATTTTTACCCTTTAAGGAATAAAACTCATTCAAAACGTGCATTTTACCCTTTGTGCACTAGTTAACCCAGTGCACTAAATTCTTAAGCCGAAATGGACTTCAACAGGGTGCCCGAAATTCGTTTGGAGTTTGATTTATGCAAATGAACTACGTAACCCAATTTTGACATTCTAGGTGCGTTAACAAAGTTGAATTTTCAAAAATGTGTCATTTTCACAAAGTTGACCTCTAAAACTCGAGTCATAATTTTCCAAATTAAGGGTCGAAATGAGTTTTAAAAGTCAAAAAATTAGACCAAATATGTTATCATCCTAAAATTGATGTTTCAAATCTGCTGGCATAGTTCATTCGGTCATCCATCACTCGTATCAAAAGATAACTACAAAAGTCCAAAATAAGGCTCTCAAAGCCGGTAAAAACCATAATATAGCATAAATGGTATAAAAATACATCAAAAATCGTGCCAATCACCCCTACACTATAAAAATACCACAATGCATCTACGAGGAAGGCTAAACCAGTAAAAAAATCACACAAAATCACAAATTTCACATATTTCATCAAATTTTAAGTCGCTACATTATCCGCCACTAAAAATCTAGTTCATCCTTAAACTAAAAGAAAAAGAAATACCCGAATCCACAAAGAGTTGGGGATATGAACTACACATATTAGACTCAACCTCCTAAGTAGCCTCATCTACAGGTTGATGCCACCACTGAATCTTAACCACAAGGATAACTTTTGAGCGCAACCGCTTAACATCCAAAAGGGAGACCAGCTTCTTAACAAAGAACAATTGCTCATCTAACTAAATTAACTCCCAATGAATGACATAAGACTCATTAGAAATATAGCGGTGAGATATATAAACATGAAAAATTAGAGGAAAAGCTGATGGATTAGGAGGCAAAGCAAACTGTAATACCCCGATTTGCTGAACCGGAATGCTACATGGTGCTCATGACCCCGAAGGATCACAAGATAACCCATGAGTGATATCTATACTTGTATACTGCATAAAATGCTAAATAATGCAGAAATATACACTGAAAGGCCATAAGGTTCAATATTGAACATAACATGGATGAGATAACATCTGTGGGGTAATACAATACCAAAACAAAACTGTAAACACTGAAGTCTAAAACATAAGAGTCTACATCTAGTCTGAAAGCCTCTACTGTCTGAATAATCTGAATAAGGAGTTGATGGGACATGTCCCCAACTAACTCCAACTAATAACAAATCAATGAAATAGTGGAGAAATTATCATGTCCTCGAAGGATGAAGACTCACTTCTATTCTGATTGCTGAGACTAGAATCTACTATTGATCTAGAACTCATGTCTCTGAACCTATGGTGTAACATAAAAAGAAAGCACCATAGCACAAATACATCCGTACAATGGAATATACTGAGTATACATGTGAGGTAGGCTAATACAAGGGTTAACATGCATAAATAATGCAAGCTGATTGTCTAACATGAATGCAAAATACATGACTATAACTGACACTGTGATATTATGATTGCTAAATTTGAATACTGATGACATAACATACTAATAACTGATATAACTGATACCATAAATAGCTATATCTAAATGAAACTGATAACATGGGTGACTATATCTGACAGTCCTGAATCTGATGAAACTATCTGAGTTTCTTACTGTATCTGGTCAACTCTATCTAACAATCTTGAATCTGAAGAACTATTTGAGTTCTTTTATTGAGAATGGTACCAAAACTGTGAGAGGTAAAATTTAACCGACATGCCCTTGATACACCATTATTGCTGAGTTGGGGTCTAATTTGTATCCCATATTGGAAGGGTGTCAATACCACGCCACTGGTAAGGACAAGCTGTGGGCGACCCTTATCTGATAGTGTCCCCAAAAGATAATAGTGGGGCCCTTATTTGACAGTGCCTATCCACCTTATCAACCCTCATCGAACAGTGTTGATGTCTCAACCAATGCTGGCTATATAATTTTGGAATACAAGAATGACTTTTAAGGATCACACCCTCATCTGATAGTGTGTGTCCCCATCCTTGGGTTCACTCGGTGCTAATTCCTACTCCCATCTAAATGGATACTGAATATGATTTATTGAACTGAACATAACTGAGTTACTAACTTTCATTGACGGACAAAATACTACTGATATCTGACAACTGACTAAGTCATGAGATCATGGAGATTTTTCTTGAGTCATAAGACTATTTAAAGTCTAAGGATTCATAGCTTGACTGAGAATATCATGAAAACATGATATGGCTCTAGGTACGCAGCTAATATTTCAGGTACGAGTACCCCCAGGACTTGATGGAAGGAAACTGACAAAACATGACTTACTTGAATACTTAATAATCATCATAATACATTTACTGAAGTATTTCATCAAACATGTGATAGGCATAAGCTTGTACGTACATGGGGATTTCATGATATCATGCTAATTAGACACTTTCGCTTCATCTAGCCATTCAACCAAACATATAGTAGGCATATAATGTGTAAACAACATCATACAACAATTAACTGTCGTGATTCAATTATAATTTAATCATTCAAGGGTTTAGTCCTAGGGTTTTATGAATCTATACTAATACAAATCTACCCATATGGAATTTAACACTCATTCATGGAATACAATTCAATTACTCATTATCAACATGAATAAAAGCGGCCCAATCATGAAATTCATAAGAAAATCCATAACTTGAATTTAGAAAAGGGATTCTTGGGCTTCATGGATGAAAGGAGTCCATGAATGAACACTATGCATTCCTTAGTTCATGCTTTTGTGAAGATTGATGGTGAACCTTCTTGAATTTGAATCTCCAATAGAAACCCTAGCTTGTTCTTGAGAGAAACTTAAGAGAAAATAGTATATTTTGGGTGAAGAATAGCTAAATCATGTGTTATTGGGTTTGAATAGGGGTAGAAAATTGACCCTTTTAATCCTGGACGCGTCATTTAATTTCAGTAAAATTTTCTTGAACTGCGCCCCTGGCGCGACGCAGAGTTATTGTGCCATGTCACTGAAAATTGACAATTAGGAAATTGAGGGATGGCGCGACGCAAAGCCATTACGTTTCCCCTTTCTTCATGACCTGGAACTTTGGCACAACGCGGGAGAAATCACACTGAGACACTGTAAAAAGGAAAATTCTAAAGTTGAGTGCTAGCGTGACGCGCCATAATTGCGGACACCTACTGGAAATTTCCAAATGACATTTCCTCTTGTGGCGTGGCGCGCCACTGACTAATATGGCGCTTTCTTATGATGAAAACTTAAAATAGTCATAACTTCTTACCCGATTATCGAATTTAAGCGAATCATGTATCGATGAAAAGCTTATTGAATTTTTCACATGACAAAAAGTGAAAATCTTAAAAATTCCTCATGGAATAATTATCCTTCACTTTAAAAGCTAATACTAGGCATTCTTTGGACGAAATTTGCTAGAAATCTTTGGGGTATTACAATATCTCCCCCTTGAGAACATTTATCCTCCAATGAGACTGACTGAGAGGGGAAACAATAAGCTGAATATAAACTGAACATGAATAACTATAATATGATCTCATGACTGACAAGATGAACATAACATACTGAACATGCATATCTGATGCATGTGTAACTGATTCATGAATGCATGACTGAATGTTTCGAGGAACTAAGTTTGTCACAATGAGAATGCATTTTTGATGCATAATTATATAACTGAGTTGATATATGAATGCATGACTGAATATGCATTGGTACTTGATACCAAGTTTATACTGGGAACATGAACATGAAACTAAATACCAAGTTCGTGATGAACACTGATCATGAAACTGAGTAAGTTTAAGGAGAACTATTCCTCTGAGCTTGATCTGAGTTGGCAGAGAAGAGGTGAGGATACTTGGTACGCATGTATGCTTCTGCTTCCCAAGTATCTTCCTCGACGGACTGATTTCACCAAAGAACTTTAACTAGAGGGACTTTTTCGTTCCTCAATCTACGAGTCTGATAGTCTAAGATTTTGACTGGAATCTCTTCATAAAAGAGACTGTTTTGAACATCAATGCTCTGAATAGGGACTACAACTGGTGGGTCACCTATAAACTTCTTGATCAAAGAGACATGAAATACTGGATGAACTGAGGCTAGATCTAAAGGCAATTAGAGCTCATAAGCTACCTTGCCGAATCGACTGTGAATCTTGAAGGGACCGACATATCGGGGACTGAGCTTTCCCTTCTTGTTGAATCTCTTTACTCCCTTCATGGGAGAGATCTTTAGATAGACATGATCACCAACCTCAAACTCAAGATCTTTTCTATGAACATCTGCATAAGACTTCTGTCAACTCTGAGCACCCCAGAGTATTTCTCTGATTAACTGGACTTTTTCTAAGGGTCGAATACTAAGTCAGGACCTATAACTGAGGCCTTACCAATTTCGAACCAACCAATTGGAGATCTACATCTCCTACCATAGAGAGCTTCAAATGTAGCCATCTGAATACTGGAATGATAGCTGTTTTTGTATCCAAACTCAATCAAAGGCAAGTGGTCATCTCAACTTCCCTTGAAATCAATTGCGCATGCCCTTAGCATATCTTCTAAAGTCTGAATGGTCCTTTCTGCTTGACCATCTGTCTGAGGATGGAAGGCTGTATTGAGATGAACTTGGGTACCAATATCCTTTTGGGACACTTTCCAAAAATAAAAGGTGAACTGGGTACCTCTATCTAAGATAATGGACAATGAAACACTGTACAATCTGACCACCTCCTTGATATAGAGTTTGGCATAATCCTTGACTAAATAAGAGGTATGAACTGGAAGGAAATAAACTGATTTAGTCATTCTATCTACAATGACCCAGATTGAATCATGCTGATGACGAGTTCGAGAAAAACCCATCACGAAGTCCATGTTCACAACTTCCTACTTCCAAGTAGGAATACTGAACTCCTGCATAGACCCACTAGGCTTCTGATAGTCTATCTTAACTGGTTAACATGTAGAGTATTTAGCCACAAACTCTGCAATGTCTCTCTTCATCCCACTCAACCAATAGATTTCTCAAAAGTTGAGGTACATCTTTGTGGCCCCTGGATAAATAGAGTAGCGCGCACCATGCATTTCTGCAAGAATTCGCTGCCTTAAGTCGTCAACACCTGGAACACAGAGATGACCCTGACAACACAAAAAACCATCTCCCCCTTAGAAGAAAACCTCTACTTTCTGATCATGAACTGACTCTTTCAATTTTACAAGGCTGGGATCTCTATCTTGCTTTTCTTTCACCTCAGAAACTAGAGATGATTCTGAACTACTCTGAACACATACACCACCCTCTGAAGAATCGACTAAGAGGATTCCTAGTCTGGTAAGCTGATGGACTTCTTGAGATAACTTCCTCTTACTATCCTTCACATGAGAAACACTACCCATGGATAGCCTACTGAGAGCGTCGGCCACTATGTTAGCCTTGCTCAGATGATAGAAGATACTCATGTCGTAGTCTTTTAAGAGCTTTAGCCACCTTTTCTGATGAAGATTGAGATCTTTTTGAGAAAAGACATACGAAAGACTCTTGTGATCTATGAAGACATCTACATAAACTCTGTAGATATAATGCCTCCAAATCTTCAAGGCAAAGACTACGGCTGCTAACTCAAGATCATAAGTAGGATAATTCCTCTCATGGGGTTTAAGTTGTGTGGAGGCATAAGCTATGACCTTACCATGATGCATGAGGACACAACCCAAACCTACTCTGGATGCATCACACTACACCATGAACCCATCTGAACCATCTGGAAGAGCTAAGACTGGGGATGAGGTAAGTCGAGTCTTCAACTGTTGAAAACTTTCCCGCAAGGGTCTGACCAATGAAACTTGACTTTCTTCTTAGTCAATCTAGACATAGGGGATGCAATAGATAAAAATCCATCAATAAACTATATGTAATAGCCAGCCAATCCCAAGAAACTCCTGATATCTAATGGAGAGACTGGTCTTAGCAAGTTTGTTACTGCTTCGGTCTTTTGAGGATCAACTCTAATACCATCATCGAAAATAATATGACTAAGGAATGCTACTGACCTTAGCCAAAATTTGCACTTACTGAATTTGGCGAATAGCTGATGATCTCTGAGAGTCTGAAGTGTTGTTCTGAGATGGTCTGCATGATCGTGCTTAGTGTGGGAATAGACCAGAATATCATCTATGAAGATTATGACGAACATGTCCAAGTACTGCTTGAACATATCTAAGTACTGCTTTAACACATAGTTCATCAAGTCCATAAAAGCTGCTGGGGCATTGGTAAGACCAAATAACATGACTAAGAATTCAAAGTAACCATACCGAGTATGGAAAGCTGTTTTTGGAATGTAGAGAAATAGCTGGCACCCTGAAGTTGGTCAAAAAAGTCATCGATTCTGGGAAGAGGATACTTTTTCTTGACCGTGACCTTATTGAGTTAACGGTAATCAATGCACATTCTGAGAGAACCATTTTTTTTATGCAGGAATAAGATTGGTGCGCCCCACGGGGAAATACTGGGTCTGATGAATCCCTTATCTAAGAGATCCTTCAACTGTTCTTTCAATTCTTTGAGCTTTACTGGTGCCATTCTGTATGGTGGAATAGAGTTAGGCTGAGTATCTGGAAGAAGATCAATGCCAAAGTCTATTTTTCTTTTGGGAGGAATTCCTGGAAGATCTTTGGGAAAGATATCTGAATATTCATTCACTACTGGGATTGATTCAAGGCTGGAATTTTCAGAACTAGTGTCCTTAACTCAAACAAAATGATAGGCACATCCTTTAGATATTATTTTCCTTGCTTGAAGGTAGGAAACAAGCTAACCCCTGAAAGCGGATACACTACCCTTCCACTCAAGGACGGGTTCATTTGGAAACTAAAACTGGACTATTCTATTTCTGTAGTCGACCGTGGCATAGTAGGAATGAAGCCAATCCATGCCAAGAATGAAATCAAAATCAGTCATCTCTAATTCGACTAAGTCTGCTGACGTGACTTTCTGAAAATCATAACCAGGTAGTTCCTGTATACCCACCGAGCTATAATGGTTTTGTCCACTGGGGTATAGACTAAGAAGGGATTTGGTAGAATTTTGGGACTAATTCTGAAATCAACTGCTATATAGGGAGTAGAAAAAGACAGAAAAACTCCTAGATCTAGCAAAGCATAAATATGCACATGAAAGATCTGTAACATATCAGTAACTACATCAGGAGAATTTTCTTGATCTTATCGGGTCTGATGAGCATATAGTCTATTTGGGCGTTGCCTGCTAGTAGCACTGGTGGTATCACCCCGCTGATTCAGGAGATCAAACTAAGTTGAGGAGTGGAGATGACTCCGATAGCCTGACTGAGGATAGTCTCTGACTCTATGGCCTTGCCATAATCGAAATAGTCATCGCTGCCAGCTCTGCAAGCACCCTTGTGGTTCTTACCACAAGTCTGACAAAGAGGATTAGCTTGGGCATTACTAATACTACCCTGAGACTTAGAGCCTGGCACTCTATCTCTGAAATTAGGAGCTAGAGCATTGGATGAAGAAGGAGCTGGAACTGATGACTTAAGATAAAACTGAGAATGGTTTCCTCCTTCTGATTTAGGCTAACTAAAATTAAAGCTACTTGTCCTAGCTTTCTTATTCTACTTTTCCCTCTGCTTAATCTGCTACTCCTCTATCTACTTAGCATTGGTCATAAGTCTGGCTAAATTTATGTCACTATTTAGCATGGCGGATCTGCACTCATTAACCACACTATCATTTACCCTTGAAGCAAACTTACTCATTTTGGCTCTACTGTCTGCAACCACATGAGGGGCATATTTGGCTAATTGAGTAAAATTTAGAGAATACTCTTTCACCGTCATATTTCCCTGCCTGAGGTGGATGAATTCTAGCACCTTAGCCTCTCTAAGCTCTTAGGGAAAGAATCTGTCTAGGAATGCAGTGACAAACTCCTCCCACTCTATAGGACCTCTATCATCTGACCTTTTTGACTTTCACTGTTTGAACCAAGTATGAGCCATATCCTGCAACTGGTATACGTCTAACTCAGCATTCTCAACAGTAGTCACCCCTATGATTCCTGTCACTTTCTGAACTTGATTAATGAATTCCTGAGGGTCTTCATTTACTTTAGACCCGTGGAAGGACGGAAGATTCATTCAGGTGAAGTCTCGAATCCTAGCTGCAGTTGAGTTGGCCACTGGGTTGGCAGGAATGACAGTTGGTCGCTCATAAATATGGTGCACAACACACCCATGTACAAGACTCTACTAGACGCTACTTTCAGACTTCCTAGGAATCTACTGAACCTTAGGTTCTGATACCAAGTTTATAACGCCCCAATTTGTTGGACCAGAATGCTACAAGGTGCTCATAACCCTGAACGACCACAAGCTAACCCATGACTGATATCTATACCTGTATACTGCATAAAATACTGAATAATGTAGAAACATACACTGAAAGTCCATAAGGTTCAATAATAAACATAACATGGATGAGATAACATCTATGGGGTAATACAATAGCTAAAACAAAAACTGTAAACACTGAAGTCTGAAACATAAGAGTCTGCATCTAGTCGGAAAGCCTCTACTGTCTGAATAATCTGAATAAGGAGTTGATGGGAAATATCCCCAACTAACTCTAACTAATAACTAATCAATGAAATAGTAGAGAAATTATCATGTCCTTAAAGGATGAGGACTCACTTTTATCCTGGCTGCTGAGACTGGAATCTACTGCTGATCTGGAACTCGTGTCTCTAAACCTATGGTGTAACATAAAAAGAAAGCACCATAGCTCAAATGCATTAGTACAAAGGAATGGAATGAGTATACATGTGAGGTAGGCTAATGCAAGGGTTAACATGCATGAATAATGCTAGCTGACTATCTAACATAAATGCGAGAATGCATACATAAATACGTAACTGTAACTGACACTATGATATTGTGATTACTGAATCTTAATACTGATGACATGACATACTAATAACTGATAGAATAAATAGCTATATCTAAATGTAACTGATAATATGGGTGACTGTATCTGATAGTTCTGAATCTGATGAAACTATCTGAGTTCCTTACTGTATCTCAGTCGACTGTATCTGACAGTTTTGTTTTAAAGAACTATCTGAGTTCTTTTACTGAGACTGATACTGAAACTATGGGAGGTAGTATTTAACTGACATGCCCCTGATGCACGGGTCCAATCTTTAATCCCAATTGGAAGGATGTCAATACCGCGCCACTGGTAAGGACAAGCTGTGGGCGACCCTTATCTGATAGTGTCCCCTAAAGAGAATGGTGGGGCCCTTTTCTGATAGTGCTTATCCACCTCATCAACACTCATTAGACAGTGTTGATGTCTCAACCTATGCTGTTTACATAGTTCTGGAATGTCAGGATGACTTCTAAGGATCACACCCTCATCTGATAGTGTGTTTCCCCATCCCTGGGTTCACTTAGTGCTAATTCCTACTCCCATCTGAATGGACACTGAACATGATTTATTGAACTAAACATGAGCTGAGTTACTAAGTTTCGTTGACTGATAGAATACTACTAATATCTGACAACTGACTGAGTGATAAGATCATGGAGATTTTTCCTGAGTTATAAGACTATCTGAAGTCTAAGGATTTATAGCTTGACTGAGAGTATCGTGAAAACATGACATGGCTCTAGGTACACAACTAATGTTTCGGGTATGAGTACCCCCAGGACTCGATGGAAGGAAACTGACAAAGCATGACTTACTTAAATACATAATAATCATCATGATACATTTACTGAAGCATTTCATCAAACATGTGATAGGCATAAGCTTGTAACACATACATTATATAACAATTAACTGTCGTGATTCAATTCCAATTTAATTATTCAAGGGTTTAGTCCTAGGGTTTCATGAATTTATACCAATACAAATCAACCCATATGGAATTTAACACTCATTCATGGAATACAATTCAATTACTCATTATCAACATGAACAAAAGCAGCCCAATCATAAAATTCATAAGAAAATCCATAACTTGAATTTAGAAAAAGGTATTCTTGGGCTTCATGGACGAAAGGAGTCCATGAATGAACACTATGCATACCTTAGTTCGTGCTTTCGTGAAGATTGATGGTGAAACCTTCTTGAATTTGAATCTCTAATAGAAACCCTAGCTTGTTCTTGAGAGAAACTTGAGAGAAAATAGTATATTTTGGGTGAAGAATAGCTAAATCACGTGTTATTGGGTTTAAATAGGGGTAGGAAATTGACCCTTTTAACCCTGGACGCGTCATTTAATTTTAGTAAAATTTTCCCGAACTGGGCCCTGGCGTGATGCGGCATTATCGCGTTGTATCACTGGAAATTGACAATTGAGAAATTGAGGGATGGCGCGACGCAGAGCCATCGGTTGCCCCTTCCTTAGTAACCTGGAACTTTGGCGCGACGAGGGGAAAATAGCGCTGAGACACTGGAAAAAGGACAATTCTAAATTTGAGTGCTGGTGCAATGCACCATAATCGCGAACACCTATTGGAAATTGCTAAATACCATTTACTCTTGTGGCGCGGTGCACCACTGACTAATATGTCACTGTTTTACGATGGGAACTTGAAATAGTCATGACTTCTTGCCCAGTTATCGGATTTAAGCGAATCATATATCGATGGAAAGCTTATTGATTTTTCCACATGACAAAAGTGAAAATCTTGAAAATTCCTCATGGAATAATTATCCTTCACTTTAGAAGCTAATACTAGGCATTCTTGGGATGAAATTTCCTAGAAATATTCGGGGTATTACACAAACTTATAGTCCATATCACCAACAGTCTGAAGAATCTCAAATGGAACAATATACCTGGGGCTAAGTTTGCCCCTCTTACCAAACATTATTGCACCTTTCATGGGTGAAACTTGAAGAAAAATACGTTTATTAACACCAAATCTCAAGGCACGAAGCCTATGGTATGCATAGCACTTATGCCTACTCTGAGCCGCACGAAGCCTATCGTGAATGATTCAAACTCTATCCAAGGACTAACGAATCAAGACTGTACGTCAAGACCTAACCTCAGAAACATTAAACCAATTGGGGAGCTACAACCCCTACCATACAATGCCTCAAAAGGAGGTATATCAATACTGGAATGGTAGCTATTTTTATATACAAACTTTGCTAAATCCAAATTCTTCTCTCACTGGCCACCAAAATCCATCACATAAGGCGGAGAATATCCTACAAAACCTAAATAGTCTGCTCTGATTGACCATCAATCTGGGGGTAAAATATTATACCAAGATCACTCGAGTGCCCAACTCACCCTGAAAAGTCTTCCAGAAGTGAGATATGAATACTGAACTATGATCTGAAATGATAGACACTGGCACACAATGAAGACGCACCATCTCATAAATGTAGATAAGATCCAACCTCTTGGCACCAAAAGAGACCTGAGCCAGAATGAAATAAGTAGACTTGATCAATCGATCCACGATAACCCAAACACTATCCAATCTATGAGAAGTATGGGTCAACCCAGTCACAAGACCAATAGTGATCTATTCCACTTCCACTCAGGAATGGGTAACCTTTGAAGCAAACCACCAGGTCTCATATGCTCGGCCTTTACTTGCTTGCAATAAAGGCAAAAAGCTACAAAATCCACTACATCCTTTCTCATACCACCCCACCAGTAATGCTGCCTCAAGTCATCATACATCATAGTCACTCCCAAATAGATAGAATACCTAGAACAATGGGCCTCCTTTTAAAAATTAATCTAATCTAATCACCTACTCTCATCACACAAACTCGGCCCCCAATCCTAAAAACACCGTCTAAAACTAGTGAGGCTTCCTTAGCCTCACTACTGAACACCTTATCTCGAATCAGTCTCAATCCCACATCATCAAACGGATGAGCTCAAACCTACTCTATCAAAGAAAATCTATCCTCCATAAATGCTAAAACACACCCAGGTGTTGAAATATCAAGCCCAACCATCTGGTTAGGTGAAGACTAAGTCTCTAAGGCCAAAGGCCTCTCCTGGGTCAAAAGAAGCTCCAAGCTACCCACAATAGTCGACTTTCATCTCAAGGCATCTGCAACCGCATTAGCCTTGTCCGGATGATAAACAATAGTTAAGTCATAGCCCTTAAGTAACTCAAGTTGACAACACTACCTCATATTAAGACCTCGCTTGGTAAATAAAAACTGAAGGCTACAGTGCTCTAAGAAAATCTCACAGCGGACTGCATACAAGTAGTGCCTCCAAAACTTTAAAGCAAACACAACTAGAAAAAACTCCAAATCATGGGTAGGATAATTCCTCTTATGGGTCTTCAACTGATGAGAAGCATGCACAATCACCTTAGCCTCCTGCATTAAGACAATACCTAACCAAACACCTGAAGCATCATAAAAGATGGTAAAACCCATGCCTTCCTTAGACAAAGCTAAAATAGGATCTGCCGTCAACAAATCCTTCAGCTTTTGAAAGCTCTCCTCACATACATCAGACTACTACCAAGCTAACAAAACTCTGAATCTCGGTGAGCGAAGTATGTCTTGCCCAATCATAAACTGCTGCAACCTTAGCTCGATCAATCATAATACCTTTCTTAGTCACCACATGACCCAAGAAAGAGACAGACTCAAACCAAAAATCACACTTGGAGAACTTAGCATATAACTTCTCGTCCCTTAGTCTCTGAAGCATAATATAAAAATGATCCTCAAGCTTATGCTTACTCTTGGAATAAACCAAGATATCATCAATAAATACAATAACAAAGGAGTCGAGATATGGTTGAAATACCCTGTTCATCAACTCCATGAAATACAATAGGAGCATTGGTCAACCTAAAGGACATACCAAGAACTCATAATGATCATATGGAGTCCAAAAATCTATCTTTGGAATATCCAAATATCTAATCATCAATTGGTGATAACCAGATCTCAAATCAATCTTTGAAAACATCACAACACCCTGAAGTTGATCAAATAAATTATCAATACGAGGAAGAGGATACTTATTCTTAACTATATCCTTGTTCAACTACCGATAATCAATACACATATGCATACACCCATCCTTCTTCTTCACAAACAAGATAGGCACACTCCATGGTGATACACTAGGTCGGATAAATCCTTTATCCAACAACTCCTACAACTAATCCTTTAATTCCCTTAACTCGACTGGGGCTATCTTATAAGGAGGAATAGAGATGGGCTTGGTGCCCGACTCAACATCAATAGCAAAATAAATAACTCACTTTGGAGACATGCTAGGAAAATCCATAGGAAACACATCCATAAACTCATAGACAACATGAACAGAATCCAAGGAAGGAGGTGAATAATACTAGTATCACCAATATGAGTCAAATAAGTTAAAAATCCCCTCTCAACTAATCGACGATCCTGAACATAAGATATGACCCTCTTGGGTCCCAAATAAAGTGCACCTTTCTAAGTTATCCTTGGCACACCTAGCGAAGCTAAAGTCACAGTCTTAGCAAATAATCTAAGACATCATGATAAGGAGCCAACCTATCCATATCCAAAATAATATCAAAATCAACCATATCTAACATAAGTAATCTACCCAAGTCTCACGACCATAGAAAGTCACAACACAAGATCGATGTACTTGATCCACCACTATAGAATCTCCTATTGGGGTAGATACATGAATAGGCATGGCAAGATGCTCACTAATCGAATCAAAACCTAAAGTATAATACATAGACACATAGGTTAAAGTCAATCCAGGATTAATTAACACAGATGCAGGTCTAAAATAAATAGGGACGATACCTGTGATCATAGCATGAAAAGCCTTTTCCTCAGGTCTTGCTGGCAAAGCATAACACAGTCCAGACTACCAACCGGCTGAATAGCCCTGCAAACACTACCATGGGATGCACTACCACTGCCTCTCGCAAAAACCATACCTCTCACAGCTGAAATATGAGTAGCTCGAATCATACGGCGAGGACAGCCCTTAGCCAAATGGCCAAACTCACCACACATAAAGTAAGTTCTAAGCCTATCCTGATAGTATACCCTCTTAGTGCCTCTCTGGGATGCTTGAGGGGTAGGTCCATTCATCCTTGCTTGATCCCCTATACTCTGCAATGATGCCCTAAATACTACCATCTATGTCATGGCTCATTGAAGAGCAGGAGGCAAAATAAGTCAAGCTTGCTAAGACCACACTTGAGGAGGTAACATATAAGGACTGTACTCTGGATTCCAAAGCAGCATAATCTAGTATTGACGCTGATGGAGGAATAGTACTCAGGGTCTGAGGAGTACCCAAAACTAAAGTAGGTGTAACTGGAGAGACACCAAAACCCAACTCTAGCATAGACAGAGGTACCATGTTCGAAGTTGGAAAAAGACCAAATGAACCTAATAGAGCCCCTCCAAATGAGTCAACAGATAAATCAACCTTCAACCTGCTCAACACGAGGTTAAGTGGAGAGTCCCCTAGCACTTCTCCTAGATAAGGTTGATCCACGAGCCCATCCACTCCCATGAGTCCATCCACAAATCAAGGCTCGCCTTTTGGGTGAAGGCTCTATATCTTTGATTATATAGGACCTAGTCTATACCATATGTGTAGAAAGAGTGAAACACAACTCAGAATATAGGGTGGAAAAGAACTACGCACAATAAGGAATGTTTTCCTAAAGACATCCTATAGCCTCTCAAAGATGGATACAAACGTCTACGTATTAATCTGAGAGTCTCTATTAGAGACATACCTTGACTAGTAAGCCTATCACCCAAATTGATAAATAAAAAAGGGAAAAGACAGAAATACCCCCAACGTAAGTCTTCTAGAATGAGGCTGAACCATATAAGATAATAAGTATAGAAAAAATATAATAAATAATGCAGCCATAACTCCCAAAAATTGATGTCAATAGTATACAAACGTATCAAGTATAATTTAAGTCCAAAAAAAATACATTAGACAATCCAATAGATATAACTCTGTCTTTGAAAACTAGTAAAGACATAGTATAATGATAGAGAAAGGTAGTAAGACATCCAGATGATTGAATGTCAACCACTACCTTGAAAAGCACCAAAAATTGCTTGAATCAACCAAGCTAGGGAGCACTCAAACTAGGACCTGCACCAAAAGAGCATAGTACGTGTGAGTACGACCCACTTATAATCAGTAGGTATTATAGGATGACTGAGCAAAGTAGATAATAAAACATACAAAATACACATAAAAGGAGACATTTGATTTTAAAAAAAATTGTTTCAACAAATCAACCCCTAAGATACCTTCAAGGCAAATTCACTAGTTTTTCAAATGAAGGGTCAAAATACAAACTAAAGGCTCTAAACCCAAACTAACCCCCTTACTAACACAATTCAACATTCTAGATGTAATGGAACTATTCAAATCCTCATCGAACACTCAGAACATAAATGTTGACAAAAGTCAGTTTATGGCTTTTAAAGCCTCTAAAAATAACAAACTCTCCCAAATCACTCCTGATTGCATTGAGACGCATGCTAACCATCCTCATACCTCAAAAATATATAACAACTATTAGAAAGGGAGAAATGGTCAAAATACATTAAAAAAGGAAGATTTCAAACTTCATGTCATTATAGTACCCACTACTAAAACTCTAATTCATTCTTAAACTAAAAGGCAAGGAAAACCTGAATCAGTAAAGATCTTAGGGTAGCTACTATGCATGTTAGACTTGACCTCCTAAATATCACCCTCAACTAGACAGTGTATCCACCGAACCTTAATAACAACAATATCCTAGAATGCAACTGTCTAACATCTTTGGCTAAAATGGACACCGACTCCTCTTTAAAGTCAACCTCTCATCCAACTGGACCAAGTCTCAATAAAGAACATGAGACTTATCCAAAATATAGAGCCAAATAATAGACATGGGTACCCTATGAAGATGAACTATCTCTCAAACATAGATGCAAGTCAACCTATCGGCACTGAAGGAAATCTGAATAGGTACGACATGGGCTAACTTGGTCAACCAATCCATGATGACCCAAATACTATCAAAACCATTAGAAGTACAATGAAACCCACTCATAAAGTCTATAATGATACTCACCCACTTCACTTAGGAATGGATAATAGCT
This sequence comes from Capsicum annuum, assembly GCF_002878395.1. Classification (NCBI taxonomy): domain Eukaryota; kingdom Viridiplantae; phylum Streptophyta; class Magnoliopsida; order Solanales; family Solanaceae; genus Capsicum; species Capsicum annuum. Next base: position 141,976,122 of record NC_061117.1, on the reverse strand, counting down.
GAAGCAAACCACCCACTCCTTAATGCTTGATCTACAAATTTTGCCATAGATTTCTTCATACTCATTTACTAGTAATGTTGATTTAAGTCATAGTACATATTAGTCACCCTTGGATGGATAGAGTAACTTGAACAATATGCGTTCTCTAAAATCAGTCTCACCTATCCACCAACTCTAGATACATAAACTCGACCTTCAATCCTCAAAACACCATTAGAATCTAGAGATGCTGCCTTAGCCTTTCCATCCAACATCTTATCTCGAATCACCCTCAAACTATCATCACTAAATTGGTGAGCTCAAATCTGCTTCATCAAAGAAGATCTAGCATCAACAAAGCTATAACACGTTCGGGTGTTGAAATAGGAAGCCTAACCATATGGTTAGTTAAAGACTAAACCTCTAGATTAAAGTCCATTCCTGGGTCAAGAGATAAACTAATTCCCCATACTAGTCGACTTCCATCTCAAGGAATCTGCAACTATGTTAGCCTAGCCCGGATGATACATAATAGTAAGGTTATAATCCTTAAGCAACTCATGCTTACAATGTTGTCTTATATTAAGATCATATTGATTAAAGAAGTACCAAAGGCTATGATAATTCAAGAAAATCTCACAAGGAACTCCATACAAATAATGATGCCACAACTTCAACAGAAGCACTATGGCTGCCAACTCCAAATCATGGGTAGGGTAATTTCTCTCATAACTCTTCAATTGACAAGAGGCATAAGTAATCACCTTACTCTTTTGAATTAACACTGCATGTAAACTAACAATAAAAGCATCATAAAACCCAATAAAAACACACCCTCCTTGGGAAAAGTAAAAATAAGAGCCAAAGTTGACAACTCCTTGAGCCTTTGAAAGCTCTTCACGCATAATTTCGACCACTAAAAAACCACCTTTTTCTGAGTATACTTGGTTAAAAGAGATGTAATTGATGAGAAACCCTCTATAAAATACCGATAAGAATCTATCAAACCAATGAAACTCTAAATCTCGATAGGAGAAGTAGATCTAGCCCATTAATGAATTTCCTCTATCTTGGTTGGTTTAACCATAATACCATCCTTGGACACCACATGACCTAAAAAGAGATAGAATCTAAGAAAAACTCACACTTGGAGAACTTGGCATACAACTTCTTATCATGTAACCTACGAATACAATCCTTAAATGCTTCACATGATCGACCTCATTATTAGAATAAATCAAGATATCATCTATAAATACAATCAGAAAGAAGTCAAGATACGGTTAAATTAACCAATACATCAACTTCATAAATATTAAAGGGGAATTATTCAACCCAAAGGACATGAACAAGAACTTATAATGATTGTATTGAGTCCAAAAGTAGCCTTTGAAATGTCTAAAGCTCTAATATTCAACTAGTGACATCCGGATCTCAAATAAATCTTGGAAAACGCCAAAAATCCTTAAAGCTGCTAAAAAAGATCATTAATGTGAGGAAGAGGACAATTGTTCTTGACTGCCACTTTGTTCAACTATCTATAATCAATACACAAATGTATAGAACAATTCTTTTTCTTTACAAACAAGACAAAAGAACCCCAAGGAGATACACTAGGTCTAATGAACCCCTTACTCAACAAATCCTGCTACTGCTCCTTCAATTCCTTCAACTTGGTCGGGGTCATCCTATAGGGAGGGATCAAAATGGGCTTGGTGTCCAGCTCCACATTAATAGCAATATCAATATCACAAACCAAAGTCAGACCAGGCAAATCTATACGAAACACATCTATGAACTTATGAACAACTTGAAAGAATCCATAGAAGTTATTGAGAAAACACTAATATCACAGATATAAGCCAAATAAGACCAAAACCCTCCCTCTAACATGTAATAAACATGTAAAAAATATATAAATCCCTTTGGACATAAATTAAACGTACCCTTCCAAGATAACCTTGGCACACCCAGCATAGCTAAGGTCATGATCTAGGCAGAACATACCAAAATAGCATAATAAGAAACTAACCAATTCATACCCAAAATAACATCAAACTTAATCATATTTAGGATAATTAAGTTTTCCCAAGTCTTATGGCTCGCAAAGGTAACCATACAAGATTGTTACACCTAATCTACCACAAAAAAATCTCCTATGGGGTAAAAATTTGAGAGGTATAGCGAGGGTCTCGTATGAAACATCAAAACCAAAATTAAAATATGTAGATATATAAGATAATATAGACCAAGGGTCAAATATCATAGAAGTAGATCTGTAGAAAAATAGGATAATACTTGTAATAACTGCATTACAAACCTCTACCTCAGGTCTCCCAGGAATAACCTAACATTGTCCATGGATGCTCTTGTTGAAATACCTAGGCTTTGGACCCTTATAAAATTCCCTTGGTTGAAGGTTTTGGGCAAGGTATGACTCAAGGGTACTAGTCGTACCCTAGGATAGGATTTGGGGTCCTCTTACTAGTATGTTAGGCAGTTTAGTGGGGGTTACATTCTGTCCAAGGTACGACTTAGCCTCTCCCAAGTCATATGTTAGGGTATGGGTCGTATGTTACCTAGTCATATGATCTCATATGCTTAGCCTAGTTGAATCTTTCGGAGGTACGACTCAAGCTATGGTTTAGGGTACTATTTATACCATAAGGTATGAGTTAACTTAGCATGTTCATATGTTGAATAATTTAGGAGTCCATGGTGAATCCTAGGGTATGATTTAGGGTACCACTCATACCATTGGGTACAGTTTGAGTGTGGAACTCATACCTACCTAGATAAAACTTTTAGCTTTTCGGTTGAGGGTATTTTAGATATTTCCCACTCCTAAACCCTTATGACCCTCAACTTATAACATTATTTGGCCCTTCATTCTTCACATATACAAGTTCAAAAACATTCCAAAATACTCCTAAATCCTTTCTCAACTTCTCTAATAAGATTAGGGCTAAGGTTTATCAAAGAGGCCATCTAGAGACTTGAGGACCAAAAATCCTTTTGTGAATCATCTTGTAAAAGGCATGTGACTCTTACCTCATCATTATTTATCAAATATCATGTTATTTAAACATTATTTATGAATCTTCAGTAATGGGTTTTGAAATAAATATTGAGGGTTTTGATGTATAGTGATGGGTAAAGTTTACTCTTGTTTAAACTTGTGTTTATACTTGATTTTGGTGATGGTTTTCACATGTGGGATGGTTGGTTATAGTTTAATAAATGGGTCTTGAATAACCCTAATATTGATGATCTCAACCTTGATTTTGGTCTTGGTATGGTTATGCCTTCAAGGTGTTTGTGGAAATATCTACTAGAAATAACTAGTCACATGATGAAGATTTGAACTAAGGCAATGAGTAAATGAGTAAGAATGATTGGTAAATGATATTTCAAGGGACTTGTTGTCTATATAATGAGTTAACTGGTAACCTTGGTGGTTTGTTTGGTTAAAAAGAGGTTTTAGTCCCTAAGCATGAAATTAAATTATGCTCGAATAAAAGCTTGGTATAAGAATGCTAATGAATGGTTTGATAAAGGTTTAGATGACGACAATTTGACTTAAATGGTAGTTGAGACCAAGGTATTAACCAATTAAAGTGATTGGTTAATGAATGGTTCACAAATACCTTGTGGTCATGTATGGTGTTGAATTGTAGTCTTGATGGCTTAATTAGTTAGGTGGGTTAAACTCCCCATATGTAAATAGTTTGGATGTGACTGAATGGACAAAGGGTTAGAGTCCCAATGTCGACTAGTAATGGACATGATGGTTTGTTATTAGAGTCCACTTACTTAATGAAAAGGCTTGTGGTTAGAGTCCACTTGTCTAATATAATGGCTTGTGGTTAGAGTTTACTTTCCAATAAAAGAATCGTGGTTAGAATCCACTTGCTTAGCAAGACGACTTGAGGTTAGAGTCCTCTTTATTGATATAACCTAAGATAATGGAGGGTTAGAGTCCTCCACTTTATTGTTTATGTTGGAGTTCTTGAAATGCATGCTATGGCCTTGTCATCTTTTTAACACTTGATGTATCTATATGTATACATGACTATATGTACATAAATGTGATTGTTTATGCTGGTATGGATTTTTTTTGAATAATGGCATTATTTTATCCTTACCCTTAAGTTACATGATAGTGCTCCAACCGCTAATTGTCTCCGAACGCTGTGTCCCCACGCGACACAGGGGTCGGAGCTTCTTTTTCTCTTTTTGTGCAGTGACCAGGTGTTCGAGCAGATCAGGTGTTGACTTTGAAGTGGTGCTCTTCCATAATTTAAAAGGAATACATTTCATAGTCTTTCTATTTTGTGTGATAGACTTGTATTAGACTTGGTTTTAGCTATTGTTGAGGGCATGTCCTGACATGTTATAGACATCGGATTTGTAGAGGCTTTGTGCATGACTGTGGACTTAGGTAGGTTGGATGTTATATGTTGGCACGAATGGAATGATTATACATTCTTAAGTTATGATTGTTAGTTTTGTTTTTGCTATCTTATTATATGTTCAGAGTTCATCCGACGCTTCTGGATTGATGTGATGGTTAGGTTGGGTTAACTGGGCAATCGTTGATCCTTGTTGGGTTTGAGATACCTATATGACAAGGCCCAATTTTGGGTCATGTCACCTGGATGAATAACCCCATGACCACCTCTACGAGCACCCATGCCTCTACTTCTAGACCTCTGACACCACCTCTACCACTTTGTGAACCACCTTTGACCAAATATATGAGAGTAGGGCAAACCTGAAGTTGAGAATCCTACTGAGTGGATCCATACACACATCGAGGGAAATCCTTGGCTACATAGCCCCAATCATCACATATAAAACATCCTCTACGACCTAACTCAATATGGAAAGATATGGATTAACTAAATTGACCTCCTTAGCCTAAAGAACTAGGCTTGGAAGATCCACCTATATGACCTGACACCTAGCTATCAAAAGTTATAAAATTTAAAGGTCTACATCTGGATCCCTGTAATGCAGCCTGAATTTGTGTACCATGATAACCCTGAGAATTTCCACTAATGAAATCTCAACCTTAGGAGGTGTGCCTACTAAACTCGCCATGACAACACAAATTCTTGGTTCCTCCTTGAGTAGCCTAGATAATCGACTCGGTCATCTTGGTGTGCTCCATAGTACTTTAGAAAAAAGCCCCTAAAACTATCATTTAAGTTGTAGCCAAATGATAAATACCATATATCCCCTTTACAAACTTTTGGATCTTTTCAGACTTGGTGGAGATACTAGAGGCTGAATATCTATATAAACTGTGAAAATGAGCCTCATACTCAGCAACAATTATGGATCCCTACTTTAGGTGATCAAACTCATCTTTGCATCTGATCTCTTAAGCTATATGGCACAAATCTCTCCAAAAAAGGCCTAAAAAAATTGAGTCAAAGTCATAGAAAGAGAGCCCAAAGGTCTACAACTAGCATATGGCCTCCACCAATCCCTAGCCACATCTGTCAACTGATAGGTAGTATAAGAAACTCCATGAGACTCAAGGGATCCAAGATTATGTAACTTCTCCTGGAAATCAATCAACAACTCGTAGGCATCCTCACCAATAGATACACTAAACTTAGGTAGACCTAAGAAAAAAAACCTCTCAAATCTCTTATGATCATCAAAAAACATAATTGTACCCAAAGAAACTGGAGGAATAGTAAGTATAACATGCATTGAATCCATATGTGGGGGTACTATAGATAATGGTTGTACCTCAGAAGAAGGAATACCATAAGAAGATGTTGGCTCTAATGAAGGAGCATCACTCGATGTTTAAGAAATATCAGGTGCACTTCAGGGAACACCCTCCAAGTGACTTAAGAGACGAACCAATAGACCTTGAAGCACTAGGGAGTCGACTGAACCCTGTGGGACCTAGGTTGTCCCCGCACCCCCTGCCTGATAATTATTGTTAGAATACACGATCACAAGATTGGGAGAGGCCTTCCTAAATTATATTCTAGCTGGGGAAGCTCCTCTTGCATGTCCTCTATATCTAGACAACAACAACCCCTACCTCTTTCTCTAGTATGGGATCCACCCTTAAATGCTGGCTTAGTATCCCTAGCCTCTCGAGATCTAATCCTCACTATTTGTGCAAAAAAAAGTGGAACACAATATAGAATGTTAGGAAAGAATAATCACAACACTAGGAATTAAAATTGAGAAGTCTTTTCTAAATATGTCTTATAGCCTCTCGAATATAGATACAAACGCCTACAAACCGATCTATGAGACTCTACTATACATCCTACTCTTACACTTATGTGAGCGGTGAACCTGGATCTGATACCAATTTGTCACAACCGAAAAATAGGTCTTGGTGGCACTTACGTGGCTCAACCTTGATAAGTAATCCAATTAGCCAAACAAATAAAAGAAAAACAAAATTGATAATAACACAAACCAAGGCGAGACTTCTACACAAAGTCAAGCCGATAGAAAATAGAAAAAGGTGGAAGTTTGAAAGAAATCTCATTAGTCCCCAGAATCTGATGTCATATAGTAAAAGCACCTAGTACATAACTAAATTTGAAAATACGCATCTATCTTTGAAACAAAAATAAAAACATAAAGTGCAATAAGAGTAGGCCCAAAGTCGGTCTAAAATCCAAAGAGCACCCGGTACCTCAAGCACCACTCTAATCTAGTGAAAATTAGCTCTCGCATCCTGCACCCATACGCAGATCTGTATCGAAAGAGAACAATAGGGGTGAGTATGGTCCATTAGAACTTAGTAGGTATCATAGGCCGACTGATCAAAGTAGGAAATAACATAAGTAAAGACTACTATGAACACTTCACTCGCAAGAAGAAAAGTCCAAAATGGTAGGTCACATAATCTCCACTAACAGTTCTAGATACAAACGAAAAACAAAAACAGCACAAACATACAAAAAAAATATTGAAACTAATACAAGCCAAGAAAACTAAGGAAATCATGAAAGATGTGCCCATGAATTCAATGAAATGCAATGTGGATTTAATGAATGATGAAAGCCATCGCATGATTTTATGTATACACCCACCAAGCTTGCATCACTCTGGTAGGACCCATGGAGGGGGGGAGGGGGGAAGGGTCTCAACTCATATACAATATCTCATATCTCAATCTCAACTTACCTCTCCAACTCATGTTCACAGAGAGAGTTTCATAAAAGTACCTCATTTATTAAAAAAATAGTGTTTCTCCATGGTACTAGCATCACATATGAGAATGTATATATATAGAATAAGAATGTAATGCTCACAATCAACTCAATATGATTATATCGAATCCATCCAACACACACACACATATATACATTTATATATATATAAATACATATATATATATAAGTGAGCCCAGAAACCAACTCAATATGTCCACAATTCTTGATCATCAACTCCAATTAGGCTTTATCAGAATAAATATGTATGTAAGACATCATTGATATCGTATCAAACCTTGGCTCAGGTATTTCCATCATGTTTAAAGGCAACCAATGCACAAATAAGGCCTATATTAGCAAAATAAGCCCCTGCATGGGAATCATATCTAGAATGTAGGCATTTAAATGCATAGATAAGGCCAATGATGTCAATAAGCCTCCATACAGGCAACACATAATATCAGATATCACAAGTCAACAACAAAAAAATATAAGCCCCTTCACTGGCACACAACAGTAATATTAATCATGAGATATAAACTCCGTTGTTATTTTCCCAAACACGTGGCATGCTTTACTTATTTATTAACTACTCAACTCCATTTGAAAGAAGTTAAGCCATAACCTACCCCGAAATAACAAAATCTTGGTATAAGGTGCTTTAACATAGAGCATTCTTATTACAAATGGCCTCAAAATCACCTACAACATTCAAATATAGCATTTACGCATTAAAAGAACTCCAAAGATACCCATATTGCCGATATTTAAAATGGGCCCTAAATGGATTTGAAAGCAAAAGGGGTAAAATTGGATTTTTACTAAAAAAATATATTCCCCAAGGTTATAGGAGTCTATAGGAGAAAACCCATGGGAAAACAACTTTAAAATGAGGTCCAAATCAAAACATCCTTTTTAAACTTTACCAATAAAACCCCTTAATCCTATTTTGAAATTATTATTTAAAGGTGTCTTTGATGGTATAATCGATGAAAATTAATTAAAATAAAATTTAGGAGCTTACCTAAACTCAAATGGTGAAGAAATCCTAAAGAATCACCCAAACTTGAAGCACAAAGGTCCAAAAATGCATTAAAAATATCAAAATGGAGCTTTTATACTATTCTGTGAATAGTGCCTCGTGAATGCAGCCAACCATTCACATTCTCAAGGGTCAATGTTGATCGTGTAATTAATTTAACCTTCACTTTCATGGTTAGGACTTTGTCTTCACAAAGGTCCATAACCCGGACTCTAGTATTCTTAATGGGCCGATCATATTCGTCAAGAAGGGACTAACCCAACCTAACCCGATTAACCTTTGTGATCGCGACCACCACCTTGTGATCATAGTGAAGGGGATTTTCCTTCTATGTATTTGTGGTCAAAGGCCCACATTTAAAAAAGGTTTTACACCTGCACCAGATTCAGCAAACCAACTGATTTGTGTGGTTTTCAAAATCTCTTAATGGATCCTCGAGATTCGTTCGGGACCTGACTTAGGTAAACGATATATGCTAGTAGGATGTTTTCAATGTTCCAAAATAGTGGCAATGTTGGATTTTAGCAAAAAATGGTTGTTTTACAAAAATAACTCTTGAAACCCATTTTTCATTAGTTTCTAAATGAAGGATCAAAATGAGATATAAAGGTTCAAAAATCAAACCAACACCGCTACTAACTCAATTTCGACATTCTGGATCTATTGACACAGTCAAAATTTTCATCCAACATTAAAAATAGTGAATATTAACCAAAGTTGTCATGACCTAATTTCTCGGGTCATAATGACGCCTACTATAACCCATGAGCAGGCATGCCAACCCGTAGTCCAGAGTTACTAGTAACGAACTACCAAGAAAGATAAAGGAAAGAATGAATAATAAGTGAAATAAAAGACTAACATATATAATATAAACCCAAAACCTGGTGAAATCAGTACAATAGCTTCTAATATATGAAGAATACAAAATAGAGTACCAAGGGAATTACACATCAGAATTGTATTCCTGCTACTCTGATCTATCTTTTGTATTCCCTCTTACTCTCTCCCTCTCTTTCACCTTATCAGCTTCAATCTGTTGGGCATGTATCATCAATCGAAAAAGGTCCATCTCCCTATTAAGAATAGCAGATCTACACTCTTTTACAACGTAACTCAACACGCCAGTCACGAACTTGCTCATGATGGTCCTGGAGTCATCCATCATACTAGGAGCATATTTGGATAACTGATTGAATCTAAGACAATACTCCTTAAGAGTCATGGAGCCTTGTCTCAAATTCATGAATTCCTCTATCTTTGCTTCCCTCATCTCAAGAGGAAAGAATCTGTCCAAGAACGTATCTTGGAATAACTGCCAAGTCATGGGAGCGGCATCCTTCCCTCACTCATCCTCCATATCTCTACTCAATTAGATGGAATATCTTTTATTTGATAGGCAGCCAATTCAACACTCTCCTCCTCAGTCACATGCATAATCTGGGTGATCTTTCTCACTTCATCCAAGTACATCCGTGGATCTTCACCTACCTTCGACCCATAGAACTCAGGCGGATTCATCCACATAAAGTCACAAACTCAAGCTACAACAGAATTATTCTCTTACAAAGGTGGAACAGTAGCATGGGTGTTAGCTTGGGCATTGGCGGTAACTGCCTGGGCCAGTGCCTGAAAAGCTGCCTGAAATTCCTCATGAGACACATGCTCATTCAAGGAATCCACGGGTTGAGGTTGCTCATTATTTTTATGAGCTCGACGAGGAGGCATTTTCTATTATAAGAGATCACGAGTTAATCACAGATAAAGAGACAGTTGTAGGCACGATAAAATTTAGAAAGAAAGAAATGACTTTTCCTAAAACATTTTGTAGCCTCTTGCTCATAGATGTGGCGCGCTACACACCGATGATCAAGACTCTATGTAACGCGGCTTGTCAGACTCCCTAGGACTCCTTAAACGTTAGGCTCTGATACCATGCTTTGTAATGCCCCAAAATTTCATCCCGAGATGCCACATGGTGCTTAGTGCTACACGTAGCCCCAAGCTAACCCTCAGAGTCAGACACTACCTCAAGGAATTCAATTCAACAATAGTCATGCACAACAAAGAGATATACCACATCGGGTTCAAGAGAAATACTGAAGAATAATAGACTGTACAACCAAAATATATTGAATGTCTGTACATACCCACCATCTAGTCTGACAAAGCCTCTATACATCAAAATCAAGGAGCCATTGGGACAAACTCCCAACTGACTCAGACAGTACTGAAAGCCATAACGGTAGAATGATATCACCAAAAATATAGACACGATCCTCGAACCATGAGGACTCACCACTGAGGGAACGTAGTTGAGGCACTCGAATATTGCTAATGCGGCTACGGCTGAGTACCTGAACCTACATTATGAGAAAATGTGGCCCATAGGAAAATATGTGGGTCAACACTTTGGAATGTACTGAGTTTGTGGGGGTGCATGGAACAATGCAAATATCATCATCAATTTCATAAAAATATGCAAATGTACAATGATAGCTCACTTGGATTTAGGTAGATTGACACATACTTTTCATGATCTCATAGTAAATAAATCATATGATAAAAACCTCATAAATCATCATAAATAACTCAACTCTTCAACTCAAGACTTGGAGTGACTCGGTAATTTAAGAAACTCAACTCTTATGGACATGGGAGGTTCTTATAACCAACATAAACCATGTGAGCTACATGGAGTCCAATATTTTGCCCTCAAAAGGAGAGAACCCTACATTGGCGGGAGCGTCGCACTCTTGCTAGGGAGTACAACCTAAATTTAGAGATCACAATCTCATACTCAGCCTCTGGCCCACAATTATCAATATCAATCCTACGGTGGCTCGTAGTTTTGGGGAAATATCACATTTCCCATTTGGTGTTAAATACTACTCCTAGACATAAGCTCAAAAAGCGTTAGGAAATCAACCACAAACATCACAAGGGTCTATCATGAAGACCAAATCAAATCTCTTTCTCATTTATCAAATCATAATCAATTTGTGGATTCCTAACTCGACTCAAATCAAATCAATCTTTCTTAATATCAAAATGTATCAATTCATTAAATCATGGCAATATCAATAACTTTGAGGAAATATCAAGACCCATTGTAACAACTCAATCTCATGAATCAATATACTCAATAATCCAGTTCGTCATAAGGAAGCTTAAAGCTTGACACATATCTTGAAAGCACTTGAAATATCAACTCTTGGTAGAAATATGAAATTTACAATATTAAATATCAACTCATAACTTGGGAATAGCAAAATAATCATGTCTAACAAAGCTTGAACAATTTATATTCTCATAATCTCATGATAAAGTAATTTGGGTATAAACCCACTTGCAAAATCATATAAATCCATGATAGAAATTAAAGCCTTGGGCACAAGAATGAAAGAATTGCTCTTGTTCAAAACCCCACATACCTTAATCTTTGAATTTGGATGAATTCTAGCGCTTGAGACTCTATCCGTACTTATAATAATGGTTCTCAAAGCCCACACTATGAGGAACTTGATTCTTGAAGAAATCTTGAAGATTTATGGATGATTTTTGGACGATTAATATCCTTAAGCAAAAATCCTAGATATATTTCTTAAGAGAATTGGAAGAGATAATGAAGAAATTAGGGCTTAGATGGGAATTCTCATACATATAGGGGACTCCAAAAGATGGAAAAATACCAAAATACCCTTGTAAAAACATCCTTTAATTGCTGAAAAAAATAGCTGACGACATTCGTGATAAGTCGTCAGACTTGTGACAAGTAGTCACGAAATATTGTCACAAAAGGGTGGATTTTATGATTTTTTACTTAAGGTTGACGACATTGGTGATAAGTCGTCACAAGTTTTACGACTTATCACAAAATGTCATCACTGAGGGTGGAAATCTACCTAAGGTAGACGACATTGGTGATAAGTCGTCACACTTGTGACAGTTTATCATAAAATATCGTCACTCAGTTTTCCAGCCTGACATGCTGGAGTAAAATGGGCATAACTCTTAGCTCCGATACCGGATTTGGGTGAAATTAGTATCGTTGGAAAGATAATTCAATTATATATTTTGGTAGGTCATGAGCTCAATAATTAATAGTATAATGAGAGATATGCTCACTTGAAGTTGAATATGGAAATATCCTTCAAAAGAATTCAATCTGTAAGGAATGTTTTGATTCACCTAATCGCTAGGACATCTTTGAGGCCTTAATACACATCACCCTTGATCAGAAAACAACCAAATAACTATAATTTACTTCTCATGAGCTTGAGTCATGGTTGCACTATTGGTTAGAGTCTCGAGGTATTACAATATCTCCCCCTTGGAAACATTCGTCCTCGAATGTTGCCATATAGGCCAAGAACAAGAGAAAATGAGGACGTATAGCTGGAACAACTCACTCACAGGTATTACTTCACTCTATACCTTTGGATACCCTACAAAATACATGAATTCATGATAGAAGTAGACACACAGCTTAATCTTTAATAAGAAGAGTGCAGAAGTAAGAAAGAATGGTACCTTCTGCTTGCTTCGAACTCATAGAAAAGAGGTGAGGGTACTTAGCTCGCATATTAGCTTCGGCTTCCTAAGTAGCATTCTCAATAAATTGATTTCTCCAAAGCACTTTAACCAAAGGAACTTCTTTGTTCCTTAGCGTATGAATTTGAAAATTCAAAATCTCAACCAGAATCTCCTCAAATAAAAGGCTATCCTGAATATCTAAGCTTTAGAAAGAATCAACCACGACAGAATCACCAATATACTTCTTAAGCATGGAAACATGAAATACCGGATGAACTCTAGACAACTTTGCGGGTAACTCCACCTCATATGCTACTTTCCCAACACGGCTCAAAATCCTGTATGAACCAATATAACGGGGACTAAACTTTCCCTTATTCCCAAATCTCTTCACCCCTTTCATGGGTGAAACCTTTAAGTACACCAAATCATTAACATTAAACTCAAGATCTTTTCTTCTCACATCCGCATACGACTTCTAACGACTTTGAGCGGTCTTCAATATTTCTCGGATCAACTTAACTTTTTCCATAGCCTCAAACACAACATCAGGCCCAATCACAGCTGCTTCTCCTACTTTAAACCAACCTATAGGAGATATACTTCTTCTCCCATACAAATCTTCGAATGGGGCCATCTGAATACTAGCATGGAAACTATTTTTATACTCAAATTTGATCAATGGCAAGTGCTCATCCCAACTACCTTTGAAATCAAGCGCACATGCCCTCAGCATATCCTCCAAAGTCTGAATAGTCGTCTCTACTTGACCATCAGTCTACGGATGAAAAGTGGAACTCAAATGAACTTGGGTACCAAGACCTTTCTAAAAAGCTCTCTAATACTGGGAAGTAAACTGAGTACCCTTATCAGAGATAATAGCCAAAGAAACTCCATGCAATCTGACTAACTCATGGATATACAATCTAGAATAATCCTCAGCTGTATAAGATAAATGCACTAGCAAGAAATAAGCTGATTTAGTCAACCGGTCTACAATAACCCAAATTGAATCATAATGACAACGAGAAGGAGGCAAATTAATTACGAAATTCATATTCACTTCTTCTCACTTCCAAGTAGGAATGCTAAACTCTTGCATTACACCACTGGGCCTTCGGTGCTCTACTTTAACCTGTTGATAAGTAGAACACTTTGCCATAAATCTTGCTATGTCTTTTTTCATACCGCTCTACTAATAGATTTCCCGCAAATCGCGGTACATCTCGGTTGCACCGAGATGAATAGAATATCATGTGCCATGCACTTGATCCATAATTCTCTGCCTTAGATCATCAATATTGGGAACACACAATCTACTCTACAATTTTAACACACCATCTTCCCCTTGAGAGAAAACCTCTACCTTTTGGGCCTTAACTGACTCCTTTAGTCTGACCAAACTAAGATCCCTGTCTTGCTTTTCCTTTACCTTCGAGACCAAAGAGGACTCGAAACTACTCTAAACTAATATACTCCCTTCAGCTAAATAAAGTAATCTAACTCCCAACCTAGCCAAACGATGCACATAACAAGCCAATTCTTTCTTATCATTCTCTGCATGAGCTACACTATCCATACACAACCTGCTAAGAGTATCTGCCACAACATTGGCCTTGCCCGAGTGATACAATACACTCATATCATAGTATTTTAGCAGCTCTAACCATCTTCTTTGTCTAAGATTCAACTCCTTCTGAGTAAATACATGCTGCAGTTTTTGTGATTAGTAAACACATTAACATAAACACCATACAAATAATGTCCCCAGATTTTCAAAGCAAAAACTACAATTGCTAATTCAAGATCATGGGTTGGGTAATTCTTCTCATGAGGCTTCAACTGTCTAGAGGCATAAGCTATAAATTTACCCCTCTGTATCAACAAACAACCCAAACCAACTCTAGAAGCATCACAATACACCATAAAACCATCAGTACCAATGGGTAAATCTAACACTGGGGCTGAAGTGAGTTGAGTCTTCAACTCCTGAAAACTCTCTCACAGGCATCTGTCCACTGGAACTTAACTTTCTTTTGGGTTAACCGGTTCATGGGAGATGTAATGGAAGACAATCCCTTAATAAAACAACGGTAGTAACCAGCTAGACCCAAGAAACTCCTAATATTAGATGGAGAGGTAGGTCTAGGCCAATTCTTTACAGCTTCTATCTTTTAGGGATCAACACTAATGCCTTCGACGGAAACAATGTGACCTAGAAAAGAAACTGACCTTAGCCAAAATTCACACTTGCTAAATTTAGTGAATAATTGATGATCTCTAATAGTTTGCAAGACAATTCTAAGATGGTCGGCATGATCATCCTCACTTCGGGAATACAAGAATATCATCTATGAATGCAATGACAAACATATCAAGATATTGCTTGAACACTCGATTCATGAGGTCTATGAAGGCTGCTGGAGCATTTGTTAACCCAAAGGACATGATAAGAAACTCAAAGTGACCATAACAAGTTCGAAAGGCTGTCTTTGGAATATCACACTCTCTCACTTTAAGATAATGATAGCTGGATCTAAGGTCTATTTTTGAGAAGTAGCTCGTACCTTGTAACTGATCAAACAAGTCATTAATTCGACGAAGAGGGTACTTGTTCTTGGTAGTTACCTTATTGAGTTGATGGTAATCAATGCACATACATAATGTACCATCTTTCTTATGCACGAATAGAATAAGTGAACCCCACGGGGAAATACTGGGTCTGATAAAGCCTTTGTCTAAGAGATCTTTGAGTTGCTCTTTTAAATTTTTAAGTTCTGCAGGAGCCATACGGTACGGAGGAATGGAAATAGGCTGAGTGCCGGGAAGGATATCAATCCCGAATTCTATTTGTCTAATAGGTGGGACCCTTGGGAGATCTTCTGGGGAAACATCGGGAAACTCATTAACAATGGTAACTGACTGAATAGTTAGAGTCTCGAACTTGAGGTCTTTAACTCAAACAAGGAGATAGATGCAACCCTTGGAAATCAACTTCTTAGATTTAAGGTAGGATATGAAATGGCTCTTTGGAGTTACACAACTCCCAGACCACTCAAAAATGGGCTCATCAGGAAACTAAAACTTAACCACGCATGAGTGACGCCAATCTATACCTAGAATGACATCAAATCAACCATATCTAGCTCAATCAAATCAGCACATATGATAAGATGAAGAACAGTGATAGGACACTTCTTATACACTCGCTTAGCAATAACAAATTCTCCTATCGGGGTAGAAACCAGAATAGGCTTAGGAATACGTTTAGGGTCCATCTCAAAATTTACAGCAATTTGAGGTGTCATATAAGATAATCTAAAATCGGGGTCCATCAATACATACACATAGAAATGAAAGACACGGAGAGTACTAGTGAGAACATCTGGAGAGTCCTCCTACTCCTAGAGAGGTGGTATAGCATAGAAGCAATTCTGGTGCGAACTGCCAGCAGTACTAGAAGAGGCGCCCTGAGAAGGAACTAGGTGGACTATGGGAGTGGGGGCACTAGTAGCCTGACTCTGTGGACGAGCATCTTGACTCCCCTGTCTAGTATACAGACAATCTCTAAGTCAGTGCCCCAATTTACCACAAACAAAGCAACCTCTCTAATCAATAAAACACTCACCAAAATGATCTCTACCACACTTGGCATATGAAGGAGGACGAGGTCTGTTACTTATACTTTCCTGAGACCTGGATGGGATAGGCCTGTTCCCCTACTCCTGCCTACTTCTAAGTACGGGAGCACTAATTGAGGAAGGCACGGGTATAAATAGATGCCTCTGGAATTGAGGGCGGTTCTCTCCATGGAATATGGACTGACAGAATCCCTACTGCTCTAATCTATCTCTTGTATTCCCTATTACTCTCTCCCTCTCTTTCACCTTATCAGCTTCAATTTATTGGGCATATATCATCAACCGAGAAAGGTCTATCTCCCTATTAAGAATAGAAGATCTACACTCTTTTACAACATAACTCAACACGCCGGTCATGAACTTGCTTATGATGGTCCTGGAGTCAGCCATCATACTAGGGGCATATTTGGATAACTGATTGAATCTAAGACAATACTCCTTAAGAGTCATGGAGCCTTGTATCAAATTCATGAATTCCTCTATCTTTGCTTCCCTCATCTCAAGAGGAAAGAATCTGTCCAAGAACGTATCCTAGAATAACTTCCAAGTCATGGAAGTAGCATCCTTCCCTCTACTCATCCTCCATATCTCCACCCAATCATATGGAATATCTTTCATTTGATAGGTAGCCAATTCAACACTCTCCTCCTTATTCATATATGTAATTTGGGTGATCTTTATCACTTTATCCAAGTATATCTGTGGGTCTTCACCTACCTTCGACCCATAGAACTCAGGCGGATTCATCCGTATAAAGTCACGAACTTGAGCTATAGCAGAATTATTCTCTTACGGAGGTGGAACAGTAGCCTGGGTGTTAGCTTGAGCATTGGCGGTAACTGCTGGGGCCAGCGCCTGAAAAGATGCCCAAAATTCCTCATGAGACACATGCTCATTCAAGGAATCCATGGGTTGAGGTTGCTCATTGTTTCTATAAGCTCGACGAGGAGGCATTTTCTATTATAAGAGATCACGAGTTAATCACAGATAAAGAGACAGTTGTAGGCACGATAAACTTTAGAAAGAAAGAAATGACTTTTCCTAAAACATTTTGTAGCCTCTTACTCATAGATATGGGGTGATACACACCGATGATCAAGACTCTATGTAACACAGCTTGTCAGACTCCCTAGGACTTCTTAAACCTTAGGCTCTGATACTAAGCTTTGTAACGCCCCAAAATTTCATCCTAAGATGCCACATGGTGCTTAGTGCTACACGTAGCCCCAAGCTAACCCTCAGAGCCAGAAACTACCTCAAGGAATTCAATTCAACAATAGTCATGCACAACAAAGAGATATACCACATCGGGTTCAAGAGAAATACTGGAGAATAATAGACTGTACAACCAAAATATATTGAATGTCTGTACATACCCACCATCTAGTCTGACAAAGCCTCTATACATCAAAATCAAGGAGCCATTGGGATAAACCCCCAACTGACTCAGATTGTATTGAAATCTATAACAACAGAATGATATCACTAAAAATATAGACATGGTACTCAAACCATAAGGACTCACAACTGAGGGAACTTAGTTGAGGCACTCAAATATCGCTAACGTGGCTACGACTGAGTACCTGAACCTACATTACGAGAAAATATAGCCCATAGGAAAATATGTGGGTCAGTACTTTGGAATGTACTGAGTTTGTGGGGGTGCATGCAACAATGCAAATATCATCATCAATTTCATAAAAATATGCATATGTACAATGATGGCTCACCTGGATTGAGTTAGATGGAAACATACTTTTCATGATCTCATAGTAAATAACTTATATGATAAAAACCTCATAAATCATCATAAATAACTCAACTCTTCAACTCAAGACTCGGAGTGACTCGGTAATTCAAGAAACTCTAATCTTATAGACATGGGAGGTTCTTATAACCGACATAAACCATGTGAGCTACATGGACTCCAATGTTTTACCCTCCTAAGGAGAGAACCCCACATTGGTGGGAGCGTCGTACTCTTGCCAGGGAGTACAACCTAAATTTAGTGATCACAATCTCATACTCGGCCTCTAGCCCACAATTATCAATATTAATCCTACAATGGCACGTAGTTGTGGGAAATACCATATTTCCCGCTCGGTGCTAAATACTAATCCTAGACACAAGCTCAAAATGCGCTAGGAAATCTTCTACAAACACCACAAGGGTCTATCATGAAGACCAAATAAAATCTCTTTCTCATTTATCAAATCATAATCAATTTGTGGATTCCTAACTCAACTCAAATCAAATCAATCTTTCTCCATATCAAAATGTATCAATTCATTAAATCATTACAATATCAATAACTTTGAAGAAATATCAAGACTCATTGTAACAACTCAATCTCATGAATCAATATGCTCAATAATCTAGTTTGTCATAAGAAAGCTTAAAACTTGACACATATCTTGAAAGCACTTGAAATATCAACTCATGGTAGAAATATGAAATTCACAATATTAAATATCAAGTCATAACTTGGGAATAGGAAAATAATCATGTATAACAAAGCTTGAACAATTTATATTCTCATAATCTCATGATGAAGTAATTTGGGTATAAACACACTTGCAAAATCATATAAATCCATGATAGAAATCAAAGCGTTCGGCACAAGAATGAAAGAATTGCTCTTGTTCAAAACCCCATATACCTTAATCTTTGAAATTGGATGAATTTTAGTGCTTGAAACTCTATCCGCAGTTGTAATAAATGATTCTCGAGCCCACACTATGAGGAACTTGATTCTTGAAGAAATATTAAAGATTTATGGATGATTTTTGGAAGATTAATGTCTTTAAATAAAAATCCTAGATATATTTCTTAAGAGAATTGGAAGAGAGAATGAAGAAATTAGGGTTT